>NW_018108721.1:4493-9544 GCF_000183805.2 Loa loa | reverse complement strand
TTGATCAAACCATTCTATTTCAAATATAACTGTATGCTATTAGCTGGTTTTAGATGACCCATACATATTCATGTAAATAAATTGATAAAATTTGTTTGAAACAGTAATGCATTTAAATGGAGGAATGCTAATTATGAAAGTTAAATAGATGTAATTATGCAAATGAAATATGCAAATAAGATACGTAGAATATATAAACGATGGATTGCTGTGACATTTTTAAAAATAATAACCAATGAATTATTAATTAATTCCTTTCATTAAATTTTAACATAAACTTTTCATTAGCATAAAATTATACAAAATCCAAGGAAAAAAGAGATATATGTATGAAATTATAGCTTATTGATCAATCTAAGAATTGTTAATAAACTTTTTAAAAATAATAACCGATGAATTGTTAATTAATTCCTTTCATTAAATTTTAACATAAACTTTTCATTAGCATAAAATTATACAAAATCCCGGAAAAAAAAACACACATAAATAAATTGGAATTAGAAATTTCATAAGTTGAAGAGTTAATGAATTTAAGGAAAAAAATTTATCGATTGAAATATTTTTTTAAATAACGCACGTCATTCATAACATACGTTTTTTTTAAGTAATCGAAGTATTTTTTAAGTAACGTGCGTTATTCACAAAGTACTTTAACGTACGCCATTCTACGTAATGTTTACTTGTCAATTTTACGACAATTTTTTTCTCTCGTAATATAATTCTGCTTATTTCAAGGCAATCAATAAATTATGGTTTTGTTTGAGTTTTTTGGCAAACCTTATCCTGAAATCATAAAGTGGATGAATTCTGGCAGCCATTATCCCCACCTGAAATGATGAAACGGATAAATTTGTACATTTTAAATCACATTTTCTTCCCATTTATGTATGTTCCATAACCAAGACTAACAGGATCAGGTTCATCCGGTTAACAGTATAAGGGTTCACCTGGTTAAGAGTATTAGGTTCATCTTGTTAATATTGCTTTTATTCAGTTTGCCTAATATACATCTTGCCAGATAATGAATATTAAGACATCTTGGACCTTACTTTCATATCAATCTAATAATTTTCTTGGCTCTCTTGAAGCTTTTAAAAGTATGCCATCATTTTCCTTTGTCTACTGTCTCTAAACATTTCCTATCAGTCTACTGTTTCCAATTTAATTAAATAATCTTCACCTTCCCATGGATAAAGCTGGAAGAGAGAACAATTTCTTACCAATAATCATTTTTTTTAAAAAAAAAGAAGTTTAAAATTCTTTTAAAATTGACTTTCAATTTTTTATTTAACATTTTAAAACTATTTGTTAGCATTTTATGTTTCAAAATTAATTTCTAACTTTTCCGCTTTAATTTTTCTTTTTTAAATGCTAACTAAGTATTTCACTAATTGATTAATGCTTTTATGGGTGATTTTTCTTAAAAATTACCTCAAAAATGTGCTAAATTCAAAATATTTTAAAAAATGGAATTGTTTTCTAGCATTTTCTAATAAATATTTTATGGTAATAATAATAAAACACTGGATTCATCTCATCATTTCACTTATAGCACATGACAATTGTTTAATCAGAATTAGTCACAGATAAATGACACTTTGATTTGTCATTCTCAATTTTGCAATTATTTCTATATTTATTTTAAATAGAAATGAAAACAACAATTTTAGATATGTGAAAGAGCTCAAACTACATAGCTAATTAGATTTCATTTTTCACATAGCTAATTAGATATGCTAATAATACTTTATCTAAAACTTACGTCGTCTTAAATTACGTGTCAGTTTTACTGCAATTAATTTTAGGCAAACACTATAGCGGCTAATTTTTTTCTAAACAAATTTACAATGAAATCAATCGTAGCATAAAATAATTTCAAGAATTAAAGAAAAATATACTAATTTAATTAGCTAAAATTCGTACATATAAAACTGCTAAATTACCATCCTTCTATTTTATCATTTCATAAAAAATTTATCAATCAGTAATAACCAGAAAGTTTCGTTCCTTTTGTTTTGTCGCTAGTAATGACCGCAAAATTTTGTTCTTTCTGTTTTTGCCGCTAAAGTAATGACCATAAAATTTCATTCCTCATATTTTGCCATCAATAATAACCACAAAGGTTTTATTGCTTCTGTTTTATCACCAGTAATGACCACAAAGTTTCATTGCTTTGGTTTTGTCATCTTTCAATGAATTTATCTATCAGTAATGATTATAACGTTTTATTTTCCTTCTAATTTCATCCATACAAAAACAATTACATCAAACACTTAACATATTTCATATTCTTCCATCCGCGCATTTTGTCCTCTCTCGAGTAATGAAACTTTATTCAATCAGAATTGAGAAAGATATTAGCAACAATCTTAAGGGTTATTTTCTTCTTTTTATTATTCAAAAAAAAAAAAACTTTCAAAATCTTTATTTGAATAATTTTCAATGTTCATTGTAAGTTAGGGAAATAAATTTCTGTTGTTGAATTGTCATTTGCATACATTTAATTCAATAATTAAATTTTTCATTCAACACTTAAAATGTCAAAAACAATTGTTTATGATCACAAATGTTTATCCTACTTTTAAATTAGATTATTTCTAAAATGTTTTTCTATTTCCTGAATTTCACAAATATCATTTCTGCTAATGTTAAAGCAATGATTGTTAACATATTCTATCACTCTAAATAGTTTTAATCTTTGAAAACCTTTTTTTCTTTTTTTTTACCTTTCCTAATATTTGTTATTATTTAAGGTGCTAGAAATTTTCGTCTTTTTTTTTTTAACAATGCAAACTACTAATTAATTCATTTCAATTTAAAATTTGAGCAAATAATTTATCATTTTAATTTAATCTCTGTCCAATAATTTATCATTTCAGCTGAAAATTTATATCCAATAATTTATTATTTCATGAATTTATTACTTATTTTTTTGAGCAATTCTTTTCTTTTTTTTAATCAGCAAAGTTTTAGAGCAATATTTTAGACGAAATTCTTTGACTTATTCGTAATTTTTGAGGCAAAAAAAAACGAGATTCAGGTGTGCAATAAGTTAAGGTAGATTCATAAGGGACTCAGGTATACGATAAAGTAGAATATTTGAATCCTTTAATTTACAGTAACCGTTTGTTATTTCATTGTTCAAAACTTTTTCAAAATAATTTTATATTTACAGCAATCAATGTTGCATCTAATTCGTTCTTACTGATAAATATTCGCATCGGATGGATTTATGGTTCACTAGCTAAATGACCGCAACAAGTTGGATTGGTCAAGAAATGATACTGCATTAAATTACTGACCATTACAATGTCCCGCAAAATTTGTAATAGTAAAAACATTGTTATCAACAAATTACTTCTTTCTCAATTCCTAACTTGATTATTTCAAAAGAAAAAATTTGCATAATTATAATGAATGTCGATTATCGTGACACTTGGTTACGTCCTCATCAAAAATCACTCTACTCCGGAACGGTACGATATTTTATGCAAAATATAGTGAATTTAAGTTTATCATTAATACTACAGTGATATCATTGTTCAATAAAGACAAATACAATCTTATTTTTACATTTAATTAAAATAGGAATTTGAAATTAAATTAGTCACAAAAGATTACAAATCATATTTGCTTGCAATTGTAGTAATGAGGATATTGACTTAATTATTGGATAAAGAAAAGGTTAAATAATTTTAAATATAATTAAAGCATACATTATTACCCAATGAACGTTGCTCATTGCGACAATGGATTTTTAAAGAAAATATCGATGAAAAGTATACACAACTTAAACAGTATCGTCTAATGCAAGAAATTGGACAGGTAATATACTCAATATGACATTTTGTATTTGCTAAATTTCAATTTTAAATTTTAATTTACTTGATATTCAAATTTTAATTAATAGTATGAAATAAGTTGTTAGAAAATTTTCGATTTATAAAAATTTGTTTGGCGATTTTTTTTTTTGTCAACATTTCCTTCACGACAAATTGTCAATGATAAATATTTGCTTCGGATTTGAAAGGTTTCTTTATTGTTTATAAATTGCTTATCGTTTCGTAAAATTATTTTTACAATTTCAGGGTTCATATGGTATTGTGAAATTGGCTTATAATGAAGAAGACAAAAATTTATATGTATTACTTTTCTAAAACATTTAATTTAAAAATCATAAAAAAGAAATTTAAAAGAAAAATAAACCAAAAAACAGAACAAAAATACTATAAATATGGAAATATAAATAATAATTCATAAAATTTTTATAGAAATTAACTTTTAATAATTAATTTATGATAAAATTAGAGAGAAAAAAGTGGTTTTTACAAATTCCAAGGATTTTTACCTTGTAAACTTTTTGTAAAATTATTCATTTTTTTGTAAAAATTGAAAAATGAGAAATATATTAGAACAGAATTATAAATCACAAAGTTTACTCGAAGTGGTCATTAAAGTCATGGAGGATTTTTTATTCTTTAAAATTTAGCAAATAAAAATTCCATGAATAAGATAAATTTTAATTCAAGCCTTTTACTATTTCAATTTTATTTAATTTTTTTTTTTTACTAGGCGCTAAAAGTGCTCGATAAGATGAAATTGATCAAAAATTTTGCATGCTTCCGTATGTTACACATTTTTTTTCCCCTGTAAATGTAAAAAATACCGTAATGGTTTGATTAGTTTGATTTCTTCTTTAGGTCCTCTACCAATACGTCATCGGATCAATACCCAATCACCATTACGATTACCACATGATCCTATGCAAGCTGTACAACGTGAAATTGCAATTCTGAAAAAGCTCAATCATCCAAATATAGTGAAACTTGTTGAGGTGAGTACCACAGTTGTCTAAATACAGTGAAACATGTTGAAGTGAGTACCATAATTTATCCAAATACAGTGAAACTTATTGAGGTGAATACCATAGCCTTCTAAATACAGTGAAACTTATTGAGGTGAGTACCACAGCCTTCTAAATACAGTGAAACTTATTGAGATGAGTACCATAATTATCCAAAATACAGTGAAACTTATTGAGGTGAGTACCA
>NW_018108721.1:0-4015 GCF_000183805.2 Loa loa | reverse complement strand
TTCTTCTCTTTTTTTTTTTTTAAATTTCTCTCTCCTTCATTTTCCTTTTTTTTTTTCAATTTCTCTCTCGCTATCGTTTTTTTTTGCTTCCCTTTCAAATGTTTTTAATTTTTACAATGATTTTTATTTCAGTTCATTATCAAAAAATAGTTCATCGTGATATCAAACCATCAAATTTATTACTCTCCGAAACAGGTCACGTTAAGGTTAGCTATACTTATTATTTTAAATTCGAAATATAAGAATTAATTTATAATACAATTTCATGAGATATGCTATTTTTAATTTCAAATATTTAGGACGTGTTTTTTTTCCTTCTTTTTTTACTTTAAAAATTTTTGTAGAATATTTCCTTTCTATCTTTTTAAATTTTAGCAAAATTTCAGATAGCAGATTTTGGAATTTCCTATGAATTTCAAGGTATTGATGCATTTTTATCTGGAACTGCTGGAACACCGGCATTTATGGCACCTGAAGCGCTCAAAGGCTTGTCAATTTTTTTGAAATGTTAAATTTTTAAATTTATTTATTAAGTATGATCTAGTACGGCATAACAATTAAAATGCAATCTTTTAATACTATCATGATTATTGCGCTCATTTTTTTTTAGATCTATTCTAAGCGCTAATTTACACGATTGTATTCGAAAACGATATATGCCATTAGTAATTGCTCTGCTATTCCTAGTCTAAAAAGTATTTCACAATTTAGGTATACAGTATTTTCAGTTTTAAATTTTAGAAGATTCATCATGCTTCTACAGTGGTCGTGCCCAAGACATTTGGTCCTTAGGTGTCACATTATATGCATTCGTTTACGGTATAGTACCATTCTGGGATTCATATGTCATAGCTTTGCATAAAAAAATCAAAAATGATGCTGTCATTTTCCCAAAAACGTAAGTTACCAATTATTCCTTAGTTTTATTTCCTTTTTTTGTGTTTTAATATTTCCAAATTTACAGTTTTTAAATTTTCTAACTTGAAAATCATACTTTATTATGTTATGATTTAGGTAAAATGACAGCAAAGAAATAGCTTTGGTAGATAAGCTTGTTTTTTTTCTTTTTTTTTTCAGTCCAGTAATAAGCAAATCATTGGAATTGCTAATTTTAAGTATACTCAAAAAAGATCCAGGCTTACGATTAATGCTAAATGAAATTAAAGTAAGTTAATCTATGATCGCTTTTGTTTTTTTCCAATTTTCTTTAATAATAAATTCCTTTTAATGAACGAAATGCTTGAAAATTATTTTTCAAATTTAATAGCAAATGGTAGAGAAAGTGTAAAGAAAAAAAGTTACGGAACAATAAATGTAAAATAAATAATAATTGTTAAAATTCATAACATATAACAGCAATTGTAATGCTAATTAGATGAGTAATTTTAATTACAAATTTAATAATATAATGGCATAAATTTAGGAACATGATTGGATAACACAAAACGGTCGCTATCCGATGCCATCTGAAGCAGAAAATTGTGATTTGATAACAGTAACAAATGAAGAAATTCAAAATTGTGTACGATGTATGCCACATTTGGATACATTAATCCTTGTAAAATTTATGGTACATCGTCGGCGTTTTGGCAATCCTTTCAAGTAAACTTTTTTTTTTCATTTAAAATTTAATTAAATTAAAAATAATTTTCTTATCTTTTAAATGTTATTGATTAATAATTCTCATTGAAATATTTCATAAATGAAAAATTTTAATAAAAAACCATCAAACAATAATAGTAAAATGTGGGAAGTAATAAGTATGACAAATTTTGCTTCATTTAATTTAGAATTATGGCGAAGAAAAATTTGAAGAATTTACGGAAAATGTCATCAGAATCTGATTCAATGCCAAATGATGAGCATAATGAAAAGAATATCAGGCCTGATATTAGCAAGTTTGTCTTTTTTTTCCTTTTCAACATATTTCTAAAATTGTTATTCACAAATATATCATCGAATTGTAAAATTTCAATTTATAATAGATCCTTTTGACTAGAGTATCGTATGACAAAAATAGCATTGATTAATTAATTAATTAATGGATGCATTAGAAAATGACACGTCAAAGGTTCGTCATATTCAAATAGTATTAGAATGTTAATTTTTTATCAAAATTAATTGGCTAAAAGATTTTTGAAAACTATAATGCAAACTATATTATAAAGTTTAGCTAAATCAAGACAAGTTAATTATTGAAATGAAATATTTTTGGGATATTTGAATGATTTGAGGCCAATGGAATGAATAGGAATTGCTTACTTCATTTGCATATTACGATGTTATCATTTGTGAGTTTCAGATCGATAGATATGTTAAATGTGAAAACGAAAAATTTACTGTTGAGCGTTGGAACACACAGAAGTGATGATAGTAATGATAAAACTATAAGCCAAGATACTGGCAGCAATTGGTTCTGATTAATCTGATGTCAATTCTTTGCTGTTTTTCTTGTATGGAAGAGAAGAAAAAATTTTCAAGCTTTAAAAGTTTTATATTAATGAGTACTATATTGAATTAACGATGATATGACAGTGATAAACTGATCATATCATTCAGTTCACTTATAAACTAGAAATGGTGCGACATATGAATGACCATCAAGTTGGTCATCAATGATAACAATTTTATGAGTATCTAAAACATTGAAAATTTTTGAAACATACCGATATTGCAAGAATATGAAGTAGTAATGGAGAAGTTAAATGAAGTGTAGATTATTAACATTTTTAAGATGCAAACTCAAATGTCAATCTAGAAATTGTCAACAATTATATTTTAACTTGGTCAGAAACTGACCATTTATCATCAAGTCACAATTGATTTCATTGTTTTGAAATGTGAATTTGAAACTTTAACTACTAACAATCTCCTCCATCTTTATTATTTCTCTTCGGATTATCATATGCAATGCTGATAAGCCGTTAACTGAAGTCACTGATACCTGCATATGTATATATGATAATGACCTCAAATGATGAATTACAATCGATGATCGCTATCAGCCATAAGTTGCTTGTAACCGAATACTGATTAGCTATTTCTTAATAGTGGCGATATCGAATGGTAGAATGTAATCTTCCAAATCAAATCGTTATTTTATTAACTGAAAATGAATGAGCAATTCTTTTGATATTAATATTGATTGATGAAATTTAAATACTTTCTAAAATATCAACTTTAAAAATTTACACCTCTTGTAAAATAATAAATCAATCAAATCTGATTTTAAATTGCGAAAGTGTCAAATAAAATTTATGATTTAATTGGAATGTTTTTCCTCATTTAATCGTATTTTGTGGCTCAATTTTAACACTTATATTAGCGACGTTTAACACGAATATAACAGAGAGAGAGAGAGAGAAAAGAGTTTAAAATTGGAGTATCGAAATGGTTTTCCATTTTTAAGAATTAATAACGATTAAATTTTGCAATAAAATCAAATCTATGGTCAACGAAATAATTTAGTAACAATCGTTTGATTGCTTGGTATGGCACATATTTTAATGACTGATTGCATGCAAAAAGTTTAAATTTTAGATTTTATTCTAACGCATTTAAAGATACTAATAATATTTTCAAAGAAGAAAAAAAAATCAAATTCTACTGAAATCGAAGAAATATTAGTAGCTTTACTGCCTCATAATAATAAGGATTTTAATTTTTCTTCAACTCTTTTTTTTAAAATTTATTCAGATCATTCCAACAACAATTAATATGTAGCTATTTGCTGATCCATTTTATCCTGATGATAATGATGATAATAAACTGATAGTGATAATGATGACCATTTACAGTGTCAATTGATTGTGATAGAGATGATAATAATAGTAATGTATTCGAGATGATGATTCATTTAATCACATTACTTTTCAGAGACAACGGTTTATCTTATAACCTGCGGCTTTTTTCAAAAAAAAAAGAAAAAAACCGACTAAGGCTTACCATGCAACTAGACGAGTATGCAATTTTTAGAAAACGTTATACTTGCTACTTTTAAGTAGCGAATTGCTGG
>NW_018108720.1:31079-32893 GCF_000183805.2 Loa loa | reverse complement strand
AAAAATAATGGATAATAATGATAAAATAAATTTGATAAACTAATAATAAATTCAAAAAAATTTTTTTTTTTAACTCTTTACATTATGCTTTCATTTATTTCATATGAAAAAAAAAAAATTATAGCAATAATTACATTGAAGATTATTGGTGAAAACGATAGAAATTCATGAATTACATTCATTTCCATTTGATGAACGAAACTGTTCGTTAATCTTTCATAACGGTGATTAATTTATTTACTCTTTTTAAATAATTAATTTATTATTTTTCAAAAATAACACCTTGTTCAATTAAAAAATAAATGAAATTTTTGCAAATATTTAACAAACAGTTTTGAGAATTTTGATAGAAATACGAATTGATTGATTGTTAAACAAGAGAATTAAATTAAATTTCATCTATTAATTAATTAATGGCAAATAGCATAATGAAAAATTGAGGCTAATATTTGTTCGTTTTTTTTGTGATTCTTTTTTTTTTCTAGAAGATTCACGAGCTCAATGGAGTGGAATAACATCAATTACAGTATCAAAAATTGGTTGGGGTGTATGGATGGTAATTGGTTGTGAAAGAATTGGTAAAACTATTATTTTAAGCCTAAAGAGGTTAGTTTTTTTTTTTTTTTTTATTTTTCCTCCCTCTCTTTCTTCTCGAAAATTTGAAATTTGGATTTTTTTTCTGTTTTTGGATGGGAAAAAAAGATTGAAAGTGAATGGAAAAAAGGTTTTATTTTTTTCCTTTAAAATTTAATTTTAACTTTTAAATTGAAAGAAAAAAATTCGTTTCATTTATTCTAAATATATCTCAATTTCAATTTTAATCGCTATTAATGTTTTTATAAGCATTTCGTCAAATAGTTATTGGAATTGTTTTTGTTTCATTCGAAAATTTTCCGAACTTCTTTTTTCCTTTTTATCAATTTCTATTCATTTAATTAAACTAAACTGAATTAAACTAAACTAAATTAAATTAAACTAAATAAAGCTAAGCTAAATTTAAACTAAACTAACCAAATTAACCTATTAATTTCTTTTTCTATTAATTCAATTTGAAAATTTAATAAATATTATTATTAATGCTACAGATCAATAATGATATGGATTTGGACATTATATGGGCCAACAATTATTCTCTTTTTTTGCTCTTGGTTATCACTTTGGCTCACGAGTAATTCAGCCAAGCATCGTTTCATTATCAGTACTACCAGTTTTTTCACTATCCTTATCATTGTAAGTGCTACAAATTTGTTAATAAAAATGAAAAATAAACAAAGCTAAAAATATTTCAAATTATTATCATTTTTTTTCTTGCCAATTAATTCAAACAAAACATCAAAATATCTGTGAGAAAGTAATGTTGGATGTAAATAAAATTGTGGAATTTTCAATAAATATATTTGAATTCGAAACTTGAAATGAATAACTTGATTTATTTACATGATAAATTTAATTGAGGTCTACTGATACATTTATTTGAAATTTATTTTTGATAAATTTTATAAAATAACACTACTAATAATTAGCATCATTCTTTTTTTCAGATTATCAGTAATAATTGGAGTGTCACACGAACATCATATTTAAAAGCGATTGATATATGGAATTTACAAATTGTTGCATTTGCATTTTTCATCGTTCTACAATCTGTTCTTATCACTAAAAAAATGATGGAAAAACAAAAAAAACCGAAGCGGATATATGTAAATTATCAATAATAATTAATAATAATAATAGTGATTGATAGTAATAATAATAATAATAATAATAATAATAATAATAATTAACAATAATTAATAATAATAATTAATAATAAT
>NW_018108720.1:19860-31059 GCF_000183805.2 Loa loa | reverse complement strand
ATAATAATAATAATAATAATAATAATAATAATAATAATAATAATAATAATAATAATAATAATAATAATAATAATAATAATAATAATAATAATAATAATAATAATAATAATAATAATAATAATAATAATAATAATAATAATAATAATAATAATAATAATAATAATAATAATAATAATAATAATAATAATAATAATAATAATAATAATAATAATAATAATAATAATAATAATAATAATAATAATAATAATAATAATAATAATAATAATAATACTAATAATAATAATAATAGAGAATTGGAACTTACATATTTCAGAGGTTCTGTTTTTCTTCTCTTTTTGTAGAATTTTGGAGATGAATGTAACGAGAAAACACAATGGCTCAATGAAATGCCTTATTATGCTCATTTACCAGAACGTCAACCACCAACTTTGATAAAAATTGTTGATTATATTTTTCGAATTATACTACCAATTGCATTCCTAGTTACATGTATATTTTATTTCATTTATTATGCTTATTTTGATAAAAGTTAAAAAGATATATTTATCAATGTTATTGCAATGATCTCAACATCCGTTGAAAAAGAAAAAAATTTCGAAATTCTTTGAACTAAATTTAAACTTTTCTAAAAAATTATTTCAAACAACTAAAATGATTAACACCATGTCTTTTGTCATGTTTTTTATTGTTGTCAATTAATTTTAAATAAAATATTTGCCTAACTGCAAAATCATTATCGATTATTTTATATCACAAATAATCATACATGATATGTATAGAATGTTCGATAAAGTTTTTTCTTTTTACATAGAAGTTTACTATGAGTAGTCTATTAATTATTAGCTTATCAACAAAAATATATGTCAAAAAAAAGGAAAACAATGAAAGAACCTGAATAAAAAACAAGAAAAAAAGAAAACAAAAAGCATATGCAAGCAAAAGTTTGACCGGTTTATGATATTTATTTTATCTCAGATAAATCCGAGAAATACCAATAACAGATATGTTGAACTATTCACCGAGAAAACATGCTAAGCCTTCTCTAAACAATTTCACATCTTCATACAGAAAAGAAGCATAAAATTTCATGAAAATAACATGAAAATAACAAATAACAAGATAAGAAATTAAAAAACGTATATTTACGATGTATTGGTGATATGAAATCCAATGTATTTCATATATTGCTAAAATTGGCACAGCTGATTGAACATTGAAGTTTGCAGTGAAACATACAATTGATATTTCAAATGACATTATTCATCAATGCCATCATCATCATGAAACAACAGCCAACATATTACTAGTAGTATGCTTACTGCCATCTGCATTTATTTTTATCTTCATGAATATATTAAAATTTTTCCTTTTTTTCTTATAAATAAAATCAACCTATCTAAAGACTTTTTCCCCTAACTGCTAGAAAAACGATAAGACTGCTAGGAATTAATCGGTTTACTTCTCATGGAAATCAATTTCGATCAGATCTGTCTCTGGGTTTCAAATTTTAAATGAAATTAGACAAAAACAGATGGAAATGGAAAAACATATATGAACGAAAACGATAAAACAAACGATCATCATAACACGATTATTCGGAAAGAAATTGTAAAAATAAAATAAATAACTGATGAATCGTGAATATCACCTTTTATAACTTCAATTCATAGTGCAAGTTAAAATAAAAAAAAAGAAAAGAATACCAAATTAAAATGAATGATAAAATATTGCATGTGCCATCATTGATAGTAATAAATCGTCCATAAAAGCTAATAAATTCATGCTTCTTTGCATGAATGGAAACTGATAATTTTGTTGAAATTATGCTTCAGAGCAAAAGTGGCTACTATTTCCATGCTGCAGATAGCCCTTCATTGCTGTTCCATCCTGAAATTTCATTTGCACCATAACTAAGGTTCTGGAAGTATATTTTAAAATGTTTTAAATTTAAATTGTAAATTCCAAAATTCCAATTGCATTTTTTCAACTCTTGAAGATTTTCAAGACTTTCTAGAACTATCGTATAGATTTTCGGGTAAAAGTTTTCACATAATCGTGCGATCAAACCCATGATATACCTAGAGATCAAGCAGATTTATTTCAACTGATTTTTGCTAAAACAATTTCTTTCAAAAAATTTTCTTCAACCTAACTAATTAAATAGCTATAAGAAAATTAGAAAAGCCTTACAGTAAAAAAAAGAAATTATGGAATAAAAATTTCCATTTCACACAAAGATTTTATTAAGGATAATTTCTTAGAATTAACCATAACTTGTGCTGCACTATGTGATCCATCACATTTTTCACTGTGATGAGAGCAATCAGTGGAAGCAGAAGTGTGACCAATTGAAATACCTTTTGTTACGCGCTGTGGAATTTTATACGATGGACAAAGAGCAGACATCTGGCGGAAAAAACTTTCTTTTTCAATCTAAAACAAATTTATGAATCTGGAAACTAGGGGAGAGGGTGAAATGAATTTAAATTACATGATTAGAACTACAAGGATACCTGACGTAGTACATCAAAAAAAAAAAATTTAACAATAAATTATTCTGGTAAAAAAAACTATTTCAATTTACTCGCCGATTTTGAAAAAAAGGTGGTCTTAACTAAATATATTAAAAAAATTTCGCAAAAAATTTTTCGAAATATTACAGTGTTTTGAAAGTGGAATTGAATGGAAATACGACAAAGGGTACCAAATAAATATAAAAATTATTTACCTGAACTGATGCTTGCGTGATATTGATCGATTTTAAAATTTTCAAAACTTTTAACCGTATAATTTGATCATTTGCATCATCATTCACTTGAACATGCAGAGATGCCACATTGAAAACAGATTTGAGTTGCCATAAATGAATATTAGAATAGGATTTCACACCCTCGATGTTTAAAATCTATAAAAAGTAGAAATAGAAATGTTGAGATTTAGCATATGTATAATACGCCGATTTTTGTAAAAACGACTAGATGTCAAACGCTACTTTTCATGAATAAGCGAACATATTATTACTGTCTACAGAAAAATTAATTTACTTCTAAAATGAAATATTACAATTCTAAAAAATTGATTATGTCGAAAATGGTAACCTTCGATACTCGAATCACTTTTCCTAAACTTCTAAATTTAAAATTTTTAAAATTGAGAAAAAAATAAATGAAACCTCATGTAAAATGTGTTCAAACTCTTCTTTTGTTTGGGGTGGCATGTTTTGCATCAACGTAGCCATCGATTGTTTCAGCAATGGTGTTACTGAACTAAGAATAAGCATCGATAAAATTAATGAACATAATGGATCGACCCATTTCCAACCAAAATATTGAATCATAAGAGTACTGATTATCACAAACACTGAACCAAGTGTATCAGCAAGGACGTGTAGAAAAACACCTGTAAAGAATCAAACGTTTGCTACTTTAACTTAAACGATAATCAGCCAGGAAAGAAAAAAATCGTTGCAAAGTTGTATTTCATGTACTCTATAATCTTCCTTTTAGCATTACTGCCAAACTAATAAACTTTGCAATAGCAATATTCCAACTGCTATGTCATCTGCATGAAAAAAGAGGAGATGCTAATTAGCATCGTCATCTACAGTGAAAAATTGTATTATTGGTACCGTATACATCGGCCTCACCATCTAACTGGTAGACCTTTTACAAAGTTAAATATCTATTAAAAACATATTATTGGTTATATAGAGCCATTTCAACTGTAGAAATCCGCTTTCGTCTATCACTCAAAATCAGATTAAATCCCCAAATGACCAAATATCTCATTTATCTCATTTACCCAGCAATATTTCCAGATCTCTTATATTCTAAAATACCAAAAAGGTGAACCTTGCATATTAGCATTTGCTTCTCCATGTGAATGCGAATGAGAATGAGAATGTGAATGTGAATGTGAATGCGAATGTGAATGCGAGGCATCGTTATGCGAATGACCGCCATCATCACCATGAGAATGTGTATGTGTTGCACCGTGAAATGCGAACATACCAAATATATTTATTATTAAACCAGCAACTGCTACTATCTAAATCAAATATAAACTAAGAATTGCGACAGTTTAGTCCGATTTCAAAAATAAATTGAATTAAACAATTTGACCGGTTATCATCATATTAACCTCTCCAATATGTAGCCATATCTGGAAGATGATCATGTTAATACTGGAATAAAGCCAGGGGCTATAGCAAAAACTACTAATTTTTTTCATCATTCCGACTGGAAACAGAATTTAATTTTACAATGATGCAGTACGATACTTTATCAAGTATCCTTCCTCTCTTGATAGCACAAACAACAAAGTGACTCGATACCCAGCAGATCCAACTCAATAAGTATAATATTTTGAAAATGTAGTCCTGCGTCGCGAAAGAACTGGAGTTAATCTTGTATAAACATACAGCTCCACTTTGTGGTCGAGGAAATGGAGAAAGCCAATTAGCTGGTTCCAAATGTCAAACTAGCAAAAATCCTTTCCATTACCAATTTATGATAAAGCATTCAACAAAAGAATTATAACTGGAATCATACCATTAGTTTATCAGTACTGATATCTGGTGGATCGTACAATCGTTCCAGCGCTTCCAGAAATATAAAAAAAGCAATAACAATGAGGAACAAAGCGTTTATAAACCCTGGAACAGTAATATAAAGAAAGCCTTAAATATGACTTGAGTAACACTTTAACTTCAAAATAGTTTCTCGACTAGATTAACCTCAAAAAGGTGTGATTTGCAGGACCAATAAAAATCGACAATTGATTTTCGGTGCGATAAATAACTACATAATCAGTTACCTGATAGTACTTCAACTCTCCCGTATCCATAAGAATAATATTTTGAAGAAGGCCAGCGTGACATCACAGAAGCAACAAGACCCATTACCTGAAAGAATGTGATAGCATCAGATTACAAGAACTTTTGTTTGTCTTAAAATGAAACCGCACATAGAAGTAAAAACTTACAAGTGCAGAACAATCGAAAAGCATATGAAAACCATCGGATATTAATCCAAGGCTATTCGTCCAGAAGCCGTACAAAAATTCAATTCCACAAAACGACTATAAATTTTCAGATTCAATATAAAACAATCGAATAATGTGAAATATCAAAAAATTCACTGTGAATTAAAATACAATAGAAAAGTTGAAAAAGCAAAGGAGAGATACCAAATTAGCACAGAGGAACCAAAAAATTCTACGCGAATCAGTGTTCATCAATATTTCCGCTAGAGTTTCTTTGAACAACAGTACTATTGATCTTAAAAAAAAAATAACAAAGCAATTAATAAATGCAATGCAGAAAAATATGCAACAAATAAGTTTGTTGAAGCTATAATAGGATTACCCTCTATGAATGACAAAAAAGATTACGTTATCTTCAAAACACTAATTAGGATAAGGTATGCAGTATCAATGTGTGAGTCGGAAAGTATGTTATGAAATATGATAGAATAAACGAGAAGATCAAGGGTTTATAAGTTCAGAAAGCATCTAATCAAGAACATAATGGTTGAAAGCTAAGCGATTCTAACAATATTTTTGGTAGATGAACAGATAAAATATCACAAACCTTGAAGTTTTTTGCAAAAATGCTTCACCATAAGTATATAGTGGTATTCCACTATCCGATAACCCAACATAATATCCACCTCTGGAACGTGGATTAGCAGAGGATGTTAAGGAGAAACAAGCTGAAATCAATTTTTCGGTAAAATTTACTGTATAATTGTGTAAAATTTAAGCAAACAACTTCTTTAAAAAAAAAAAAAAAACCAACGATTTAAAAAGAAGGAAAAATGAAATACAGAATATTACAATCTGATCATTTAAGTCAGTGTTTGATATATCCCACTAGGATCACAACTCCATGTAAGATAGTTCCATAAATGAGCCTGGAAGGGGTCGAAATACTGGATATTTTACTTGATCTGATCTCTGATCAGATTGTCGCTGATTCGGATCGCCTGATTTCTACCAGCCAACCGTTCTAGCTTGTTCAAAGTTTTTTATTTGTGGAAAGAGGTGAAGCTAGACTTTAACAAGCTTAACCTTCACCTCTTTTCCAGGCTTTAATAAGCCTAGCCTTCACCTCTTCCTCACCAAAGTGAGATAAAACTTTTGTACTAAACTTCATGGAATACTAATTAGATATATAATCAATATTAATTAGATATACAATCAAACAAGAGACCAATAATGAAACAAAGCAGCGTCAACAATACTCCGCCTGAAATAACGTGAGCGTCAAGTGCATAATGACTTTCACCCGTGTACCAAGCTGAAGCGAACATAAAGGCACAAACAAACATTATCATTGGACTCCATCGTGCTGATGATAACACCGGATCAGCTACATGCTGAAATAATTACCATTTAAAAAATAAAAATGAGATTTTGAATAAACCGGACCTAATTATTTCCTTTCAGCAGAAGAACACAAAAACAGCTCTTCCAAATAGTTATCTCATTAAGGAATATATGACAACGCAGTTGCTGTAAGATATTCTCTATTCCAATGACAAATTAATAGTAGAATTTTTGAAAATTCAAGGAAAAAACTAAGAACCTGAAAACAAAATGACTCCGTGTAGAAATCGAAAACCATAACGAACGTCGATCCGATAAACAATAAAAGAAGAAAGTCGACAAAAGAAGTAATATATGCCTGCAATTTATTTAAAATCATGGCTTCGTTGCATAAACAACTGATAGTTCAAGTTAAGTAAAGAAGTGAATTGTCATTTAAATCAACATTTATTATTCGCAAGCAAAACCTTTTGGTACTAGTTGGAATATCTAAATTACAGATTTAAGCATATACTTAAAATGTGATAATAAAAGAACTGACTTCGCCCATGGCGAAAGCAAGAATTGCCACTGGTGCTAAAAATATCGCAGAGAAAAGTGTCACCAATGAGTAGAGCCTTTTTGGACCACCAATTTCAACCGCTAGATGGCGGAATGATGAATCGTATGCCATTTTTATCAAGACCGCAAAGACCAACAAAATGATACCTCCCTCAAGTAATTTCAGTACAATATTGGCAGAAATTCAATTTCCATTCCGGAAATTTGTCAAGAGAAATGCAAATTGAATGTAATGATGGGAGCAAGGTAAAAAAAAAAAATGTTAGGCGAGATGAAAGAAAAACTGAATCCATAAATTTTAAACAAACATCAACTATTACTTCACCATCCAAGAATTCTAATCGTCATGAATCTTATCACTGGACCTATTAAACATAATTATATCAGAATGGAGTATTTATCAGAAATCTCTTTGTTTGGCTTTGACAATTAATGGAGAATTACAATTTGTACAGAAAATAAAAACATTACGAATTGTAAAACTTACTTTATGGTCCGAAACTCCTGAATTATGCATAAAATGATAAAACAAATGATTCAGAACGCTTTGATGACTATGTGATGACCCTGAAATAATAACTGATAATTTAAGAGAGGTCATTCATTTATTTGAATAATGTATTAAATGTAAAATTTGCCATGTTTGCTAAAATCTCAGCAACGAAATAATCAAGTTAACATATAAGTTCCCTTCCTATCAGTTTACAGATAACAAACATAAACCAATTTAATAGGATTCTGCTCGCACCAATTAAAAGCAAAAATCGTTCAGTTAAGTGCAAAATTAAAATTACAGATTTTTGTAATGAAATAAGATATACTGTGATTTGATTCCACAGTAGCATCGCTGTCCATCAAAACTAAGGAAAGATAACCCAATAACAGCGCAATCACTCCGCGAGTCTTCGATGATGAATTGCTTCCTTTCAATAAAGTTAGCAAAGCAACCATTATAACCGATGGACTTTGCTCGAATACCAATATGGATCTGGAATTATATAAATATATACAATATAAAGTATATAAATACATACAAATATATTTAGTTATATATACACATGCATATATGTATATATGTGTACATATATACATGTATATATGTATATATATACATATATATATACATATATACATATATATATATATATATATATATATATAAATCAATGACATTTGTTTTGTTTTTGCATTTACCTACATGCGCCCAAAATTAAAATTCAGTATCCATAGCGTTTTTGGTTAAAGAGGTTAAGAAAAGACTTTGAATTTCGCGAAAGTTACATTCTTTTCTTAATTTTTCATATATTAAAAAAATACCACTTCATATATTAAAATTTAATTTCTCACTTCCATTTATAATCCTCATAGGTACTACTAAACGCTAAAAAAATGTTAAAATTTCTGGTGGAAAATTACAATACCTCAAAGGTCCACAAAAAGTAATACCATAGAACCACGTGATTTCGATTAAGCAATTCCATACCGCTAGCTGCACAATTCTGATGCCCTGCAGTTAGAACATCAGTTTTCATAACTTCATATATTCACTGCTTTAGATCGATACAAATGTGAAGCATTTATGACTGTTAAACTGTCTATGCAAGCAAAATATAGGCATATTTGGATTACGGTTGAGTTGAATGTTAAATTTTACAGTGATACTTACCAAAACCCTTTTCAGTGACTTTCCATGATTGAATGGTTTTTGAAACGGTATAAGAATACACGAAGCACTAGAATGATTTTTAATTTTGATGTAAATATAAATCAAACAAGTAATCTGCTCATAGTAACATGTCATTTCTATCTGTCAACCTCTAAAATTTAGCTCATACAGTTAATGAAAATGAGAAATTAAAATTTTTACTTGAGAAATTCTTTTATAAAATGTTTGGCGAAACGACCAGAAGGACGTTTTGCACAATACGGGGGCAACATGGAAATGGATTATTGTTTCGAAGAAACGGAATTTCCCACACAACTCAAAAGATCATGTCAAAACAACAAAAAAAAATGAATAACTTGCATTACCCACTATTCCTGTTAAGCAACTTAGCTAAGAATCACTAAATTTGATTCTTTAGTGCTACTACTATCAAACAAAAGATTTCTCGGAGAAATTCCCCGGAGAAAAGGGAAGCAAAGCCAAGTAAAGCGTCATCCTTTTATAATAAACAATAAGTAACTTACACCAGTTTGAAAAGCCAAAGTAGTCCAACGACATGAACTTGCTTAGCTAATATGTCAATAATAAATATTCCAATACAGCGGAGAAATTTGGCAATTACTAACAGACCGAAGTAAAATGCTGACCTGCAACAGATCCAGTACATCAAAATATTATCACTGTCATCAGGTAAAAAAATGGAAGAAAAAAAAATCTTTTATCATTACATACAAATTACTACCAAAAAACTGATACTTTTGAACAAAAGTCACCTAATTTGATAAATTAAATTAGCAATATTTAATGCTTGATTATTATTTTGTCAGATATAGAAATCGGATCTTAGCAGCCTACTACTTCTAGCAAGCGTTTTCAAACAGCTTTATTTGGTAAAATCTGAACATATTTTCTACTATTAACCACTGTCTACTACAATGCTAATTACTTGCCTTGATTTAAATCGCTTGGAAAAAAAACAGTCGATTAAAATCAAAAGTAGTCAAAACCAACTAAATCAATGCGAGTAAATAAAAAAAAAATCAGAAAGAAATCCAAGCAAAGATGAACTTTCAAAAGAAAAGTCAAAAAGCATCATCAGAAAAAATGACCGTCGCCTTTCTTATTCTAAGATTTAAATTGAATTAACTTACTTGGAGGAAGAAGTTGATAGAAAGCCACGATCATCCTTCTTCAGGAAATCTTGAGCTAACATTGCTAAGGCCAGTTACAGCAGTTCATTCATTCATTCATTGATCCGAAACATTTTGTTTGATAAAACAGTACAATCTGCAATAAAATGATTAACATTACGTGTTATTTCTCCTAAGAGTGAGAAAGAGTAAATTACGATGAAATAATCAATTTAATATAATCAAGTTTGAATCAATTATTCTCAGTTAATCACAACTTTACTTAATTTGGTCCAAGTTAATTCAACTAAACTATAATCAAATAACCAAATAAATTCTTATTAATTTCTATCCAGTTAAATCCAGAACAATTCTGACTCAATTCAATTTCGTATCATTTCAACGATGAGCTAATTAATTTCAATTCCATATGGCTCCCTAATAACCAAAAAATCCATAACTCAATAGCTCAGTTCAATTCAAATTAGTTTTTTTTCGACAATATATAACACAAGAACACTTATCAATCATAATTGCAAGCTGCTCTCAAATCTTACAAAAAAAAAGACGAAATTGGAATTCATAAATTGGAATTTGTCAATTTGAATTTAAATTGGAATTTGTCAATTTGAAAAAGGTGCACCAGAACTGTCCGATAGAATTTCTGACGATTCATTACATTATATAAATTAGGGATGACGTAAGTGTAATGTAATAACATAAGAACAATACGTTATACTTACTTAAATAATCTGAATACATTCCGTTTATTCTCTTTTTTCCGATAATATTCCAGTAAAAAAAAAAAAAAGAAAAGAAGTTTGAAAACTCGTTAAAATTGAAAATATTGCCTTACATACGAAGTAATATCAACTGAGCACTAGTAATTGAGTTGCCGAATACATTAATGTATCGAATAAGCTGAAATTCCGGTTCGACACGAGAAATTCCAGAATCCCGGATTAATTCCGGAAATAAGCAAAAATTCCGTTAAACTATCATTTCGTCAAATTTCATTAATACATTTTATGAAATTTAATAGATATGAGAAATTAACAAATTTCACACTTATTACCACGTCATTATCTACTATTCCCATCATTATCATTCTACCAAAGCATCACTCTCTATCACTGCTACAATGTAAAATCCATGTTATGCAATCAATTCCATCAATCTCTAATCCCTCTACTTCACTAAAACTCTTCTTTTTTCCTCTCCCCTCTCTCTCTCTCCTTCATTACAATTCACTTCTGCTTTGTAAACCCTAGTTATCTCTTCACTTCTCAAATATCATTCTATTTCCGTCATTTCATGGATCCTGGATTTTTCATAAAAACTGCACTATTTCATCATAATATTGTAATATTACGTTGCCCAATGGCAAAGTAATACTGAATTTATACTCCAACCGGATGCCGGGAATGTCGTGTTGTTCGCATCATTCAATTTCGCGATATATCGATGAGGTCAAGGTCTCGGGATTCAATGAGATGGCTATCAGCAATGTTTTAA
>NW_018108720.1:14133-19161 GCF_000183805.2 Loa loa | reverse complement strand
CCATATATATGTATGTGTATGTATATAAATATATATGTATATGTACATATACACATATATTTATATAATTCCAGAGTTTCAGGTTTCTCATACATCATAATGGGCATATATGGTTTGATTTAATGCTTTTTATCTTTATGTAGTTTTGGCGTGAATATAATCAACTGCATTTCATTACCATTTCCTGATTCATTAAATAATTGTCGGAATTTCGGGGCATTAAAATTTTTATTTTTGAAATGAGCATCTTTCTTGCAGGGAAAACAGTTAACATGGTATGCTTGTGCTGTTTATTTTTCGATGTGGCAAGGGAACCTATTTGAACATGCGGTACCAAAGAAATATTCGTTGGCTAAACTTCTTAGAATTTGTAAAATCAGGTATCAATTATTGTGGATGTTATCTTGCTTAATGCATTTTACCTCTTTCACAGGACCAAAAATTTGAGTTTCTAAGGTCTTACTGAGAATTGTATGCTTCCCATGGTGAAAGAAGTTATCTAATATGTTCAGCAGTTAGAAATTCATACACTCCTTTGCCAAATTAATCTTGCAATATAATTGCTTTGGATACTTAGCTTTGATCAAACTCTTTAATATTTCATTACATGTAGTGTGCTTGAATTCTTTGACAAAGCGACCAAATGGGTGGAAATGATTAATGGGCCGCGCCGCTTGAAGGATCATATCAATCGAGTGCAGTCGTCCCTTGCAGTTGCAGCGGTTGTTTTCAAAAAATTATTACCAATTTTCCGGAAGATATTTGCACCGCCGTGCAGTAATGATGATGATAATTCAAAAGATCTCAATTGCAAGAAGCTGTTTACTCTGCTGTGGACATTATTTATTGTAATGCGAAGTTAGTTTTCGAGTTTCTGATTGTTCAATTTCGCTTTTTTTTCTTGTCGAATTGTTTAAAGAACAGAAATGATTAGATTGAAAATGTGGGGAAGTTATAGTATTATAGTTTTTTTCGACAAAGTCTTTTTTCTCTGAAATACTAGAAATAGTGGTCTTCGATAAAATTCAACTTGATTATAATAACACTGGATGTCTTATTTGTCACGTCTTCAAGAAAGTTGATTACGCTAGTCAATTAAGTAAGCTTAGTCTTTGGATGTCGATGCTTGATCATCAATTGGTTAAAATGGCTTGATCATAGTCATATGCGGAGTGTAATCATATGCTGATTTAACGAGACGTCCGATTATGAATGTTCAAGTATATCCTAGTCGGGGCAGTAATAATCATAACTATGCAGTGGCTTAAATTTATTTTGCTATATTTTCCAACGAAAGTAATGTTTGTAGAGCAATTTAACAGCGATGACTTGATGAACAGCTTTCATCTTCTGCTTTGTACAGTTGACTTTATCTTTCAAGACCTCCGACGTTCCGAAATGGCTTCCTTATTGGATGGCGATTTCAGTAAGCTTCTTTTTTAAAGAAATTTTAACGGTTTTATTGTTCCAATAAGCAACTTTCCATTGATGGATTTCGATTATAATTATTTGACTTTCGTGCACAATCCTTCTTCGACTTTTTGTTCTCTTTTACATACATGCGGTCATATTTGATATGTGTTTTGTTCACATCAGGAAGATGTACCGAGCGACTGTGATGAGTGGCTAATATTTATCATTACTATGTTCTGGATTTTGTTTCATTTTTCAGTAAATGCCATTGAAATGCAACCCGAAGAAGATTCTATACTGGAAACATTGTGCCAGATTTTTGAAGGTGTTGTTTTGGATGCAAAGCACTTTCGAGCCCATTGTTGGCTTCCCAGAATGCGCAGAATGTCGGAGGAGAAGTCAATAGAAACAGGCGAACATCTGACAAATTTTGCTGCAAACGAATTAATTAATAAGTATGTATTCATCATTGATGACCCAGATTAAACCGTATGATGAAGAACTGTAGAGTTTGAAGTGTAGTCCTTTTTAAATTTCATTAAGTACTGAAATATTTCCAAAAATATTGGGAAGACTTAAAAGTTTTTTTATACTTGCGTTGGTAAGTATTTGGTAGCTAAGTGTTATTTTTTCCTTTTTTTTTGAAAAAAAACTTTATATTTGTCAGAATTTTAATTCAAATCAAATCAGTTTTAAATTCATCATCACAACAGTTCCATTTGATCACAGAAGTAAATTCAAATTTAAACTCAATTTAAATTCACTTTTTTTTTCAAATCAAAGAACTGTTATGGTTTGTTGGTACTTGAATTGGATGTTCATATTTTTATCAGTTTTTTCTTCATGCACATGTTTTTTTTTTTTCGCAGAAAAAAGTTGGATAGTATGTATGAGGAACTGATTGTTAAACGAGGTGAAATGGATGAAAGGATGTTTTTACCTGCAGATATTTCTGTCGTGTTCGATGAAGCGTATGATGGTATGCAAGTTTAAAAAAAAAAAAAAAAAAAAAAACGAAGTACTAGTTTTGCATTGTAATTGAAATTAAAAGAGTAGAAAAAAGCTTTGAATAGTTTTCCTGATATACATGGCTTTATTTAGTTCTTTATTATCCACTACTTTCTGAGATTCATCGTGATTTTATCACGAGAAAAAAATTTATGAAGTTAAGGTATTTTTTTTTTGGATTACGATATTTTTTCTCGCTTTGGAACCGACAAAAGTTTTTGTTCTTTTTTTTCCAAAGCTATCTCAGTACGGCTAATTAAGCTTGTCTATCAGTGACAAAGTACATCTACACTTTATTTGGATGGCACTCTCCCTAAGCAAATCCATAACGTTTAAAACTTCTAGAAAATTGAATTTCTACGGATCGTTGACTGTATACATTTGCATGTTGTACATAGGTTAGACTTTATGGTTGGTTAGTAAATTTATGCCAGGTCAGTACTTTGGATATTTAAGCCGCACATCGATATAAAATATTGACCGACTAGGTATAATTTGTAGTGGTCGTGAAAGAAATGGTTTTTTTTTCTCTTGTAATTTTAATCTTAAATCTTAATGTCAAATTTCATTCTGCGCTGAAGTGGACCGCTATTTCAGAATGTGCAGTGCAACGCCTTCGACATTCAGAAGATGGTGACAGCCTTGTTGATGCGGACATGTTGTTGCGTTTGAGTACTCAAAGTTGTTTGGAACGACTTCAGGATCAAAGGCAACAAAGGACACCGTTGACTGGTCGAGGGTACGTCATATCCGCGGAACAGGTACCTCGATTTTCTTTTTCTTCCCTTTTGCTCAGATATTATTCAGGATAAAGTTGGACAAAACTGAATCACAAATTTTGCTTGGGTTTTCACTAATATGCTGCTTCGAGTAATCTGAAATAACCGTTCACATAGGGAATTATTTCAACATGACAGAATCTGTGCTTTGTGCATCTGAAATAAGCGTTTGCATTGATGGATTGACCTGAAATAGATTTTTACGTACGAATTGTGATTTGAGACTTATATTTACGGATGATGATGGTTAGCCAAGATCAGGGGGAAGTTTTTCAGTCAGCCTTTGTTTCCATTCACTTAAATAGACATCTCTTTTAAATATGATAAAATACATTACTCGATTCATTTGTTGTTGCAATATTTATGACTGGAGCAGGTTTACTTTACTTTTCATATTTGCATGTTGTATTGTTGTATTGTTCGGTTTTATTGGTTTTCAGTATTGTCCTGCTACACCGGTTTCCGCTTCACTTTATAATGCGTCGAGACTGGAAGTGTTACTCCAAGACAGTTGGAGGAGATTGGATGCCGAAGTAGAGAGCATTTTGTGCCACAGCTGCCAGGATCCATTTGGGAAAATTATGAATATTGGTAAATATATCATTTTTCCTTAATTCCTTAAGTTTTGTAGTGGGCTGAAACCACTTTATTGACTAATTTTTCGAAACAACAGACAAAAAAGATACTGTGAAATATTTGAATTGGTTAAAATCAATAAGTTTCAAGAGTTATTTTAAATATACAAGTTTCATTATGAAGACAAATTTAAATGTTTATTTCAGTGTCTCAACTAAGTGAGCGTTTGGAGGAGGTGATAGAAAATGAAAGACAGTTAGATGGAGCTGACTACGACGCGTCATTTCGCGAAATGTTTGCAATTCGAAAGAACAATACAGAATGTTTATTTTCCGTTTCCTGCATAAAATAGCTCTTTCAGAAAAGGATCGTTTGGGAAGTGGAAGTATTGTAAAGCTAAGTGTGAGTTTCCTATCTTGTCTAGATAAGTTTGATGGAAATTATAAGCTTGACAAAGTTCATTTTTATTGAAGTTTTATTCTCTGATTGTCTAAGATAACTTAGTCTTTTCTCTAATCTTTTAGTTTGAAGTTATCTTTTAAGATAAGTAACTGTTGTAACTGGAACAAAAAGCTGCAGCAAAGTTTTTATTGTGTGAAGTATTTTACTGTTTATTTTATCTCTTTCATCTCTGAATATGTTTATGTTTGTTATCTGTAAAATATAGTTCTAGACTTAACTAAACCGAATTCAATTTTTAATAAAGCTGATTGATTTCTCAGATTTCAGGTTGATTGGACTTGCTTTTCTCATTATAGCTTTTCTTTTCTTTTCTCATTACATTCCTGATTATAGGCTGTATTGCTCAGAGAGGATTTCTTGAAAGCGTTGTACGTCTGTTCTTTGCAACTAGTTCTTTTTACATATGAAAGTGTACGCGAATTTCCGTGGAGTTTGGAAACTATGCATCTGCCTGCGATACATTTTTACAAAGTTATTGAGCTAATTATCCGAGCCGACTCTTCTTTGTCGCGTGAAATGGTTAAGCATCTCAATAAGGTATACATTTTATCATGATTATCATATACTAAAAATTTTTTATGGGTTTCTCCATAAAGAATGTAAAAACACCTTTTTATAAGCAGTTGCTCCCAAAATATTCAGTGTTACAGGTCAAAGGTGTACTTTATATATTACTTTAGCTGGGTTGATACTGTGAAATTCATTATCCAATTTTATTTCTTTGAAGCTTAGTCTGTGTTTTGACTAATTCAGGAGTATTTCTACAGTCGAACATCTTTTACTGGAGAAC
>NW_018108720.1:0-14073 GCF_000183805.2 Loa loa | reverse complement strand
AGTGTACGCGAATTTCCGTGGAGTTGGAACTATGCATCTGCCTGCGATACATTTACAAAGTTATTGAGCTAATTATCCGAGCCGACTCTTCTTTGTCGCGTGAAATGGTTAAGCATCTCAATAAGGTATACATTTTATCATGATTATCATATACTAAAATTTTTTATGGGTTTCTCCATAAAGAATGTAAAACACCTTTTTATAAGCAGTTGCTCCCAAAATATTCAGTGTTACAGGTCAAAGGTGTACTTTATATATTACTTTAGCTGGGTTGATACTGTGACATTCATTATCCAATTTTATTTCTTTGAAGCTTAGTCTGTGTTTTGACTAATTCAGGAGTATTTCTACAGTCGAACATCTTTTACTGGAGAACAGCATTGATTAATGGGGAAATTCTGCATCATCGTTTTAATTCTCAGTTTACAGGTTGAGGAACGTGTGTTAGAAGAGTTTGCTTGGAGCTTAGATTCCCCACTATGGCCTAGTTTACATCGACGAGCCGATGACGTACCATCAAGTCAGGCAGTGTCGTTGGAAACCGTAGAAGGTTATTCTATGAGGCAGCCATCTCTTTCACAGCGTTATACATTGTCACCCGTCAAACCACTTGGTAGGTTTTATAGAGTTTTTATTTTTTTTATTTCGTTTTTTTTCGTAATTTGACTTTATTTGGCAGAATAATTTTGTTTTTCTAAGCAGCAAAACGTCGACTTGAATTTGATGACGATGATTCATCATGTGTTGCTGCAAAACGGCGAGCTCCGGATGGTGAAAGCTTAACACCGACATCTGCAACATTACTATTTTTCCGTAAGGTGCGCTTGTTTTTGAAATTTATTATTCAGCGAAGTTTACGAAACGTTTACATGAATTATCATTGAGAATGGCCACGACGCATTTTGTCTTCAAAATGAGCCGTCTTATATCGTAAAACCTGGTAATACCATTCCCTGTCAATCGATAGAAATTAGGAACAAATAAGAGAAAGTAGAGAATTTAAAAAAGAAAGAGTAGTTTCATCAATATTACATTATTAAATAAGAAGTGAGTAGTTTCCAATTAAATATATCTAGCACTTTCTTTTAAATGTTTTCATTGTAGCGTAGTTGTGTTTAGGTATATTATTTGGCAGCAGTTCGCTTGCGTGATCTCTGTGAGCGAGTACGTCTTGATGAAAAAGGTCGTCAGCGAGCTTGGACTTTGTTTGAACACGTTTTGAGAACGGAAACTTCCCTTATGGCTGGAAGGCACTTGGATCAAAATCTGATGTGTTGTTTATATGTGGTAGCAAAAATTGGTCAGCAAAATATTTCTTTTCACGACATTATGTACCACTACCGCCATCAACCGCAAGCTGCTTCACGTGTATATCGACGAGTTATGGTGGAAAGCAATTCGTAAGCTTCTATGTAGCATGTTTGGTTTACTGAATTTTGGCTTTTATAAAGTATTCCAATTATCATAAGCTTCTAAATAGTTGGTATATTTGGTTTGCTAGATTTCGGCGTTTATAAAATATTTCAATTATCATATCTTTCTTGTAGATAAAGAAATTCCTTTTTTGAAATTTTCGACCAGAATAAATTTTCTATCTGGAAGAAAGAAAAAACATTTTGAGGAAAATTCGTCGTTTTGTCGAACTAAATTTGTAAATCTTAATAAATTTTTTAAATCTGCATTAGAAAAAATTCAGTTCACCTCCGATCATTTTGGATGATGGCGCTTCTCACGATTCTGTTGGTTCTGCATCAGATGAAAAATTTCGTTCTGAATCATCAGTTTCGGGGGCAGTGACAGGCAGTGGTGCAGCAACACCAGAACATCAAAATGTGGAATACATTGATCTCATCAAATATTACAATCAGATTTTCATTTCTCGTGTGAAATCGTTTGTGCAAAAATTACAGCCAGGATTTGCGGAGGTTAAAAACTTATTAACGGTTATTGGTATTGACCTGTTAAGATTTTTCGGGACAAAACTATATATATATACCCTGCTTCATATATTAAAAGTATACGTATACTAAAATAGTATACTAAAATCACTGGTTAACGTCAGAATTATTTCTCAAAACTTCCCTTTTCCTTCTTACCACTCTTGTTTCGTTATTTCCTACGGTTAAAACATTAATAATATTTTTATGGAGTAATTTTTCCGTATATTATCGTTTACCACTCTTGTTTCGTTATTTCCTACGGTGTAAAACATTAATAATATTTTTATGGAGTAATTTTTCCGTATATTATCGTTGCTGAAAAACTTAAGTCTAATTTAACAAAAGAAGTGTAAGGAAGAAAAAAATTCAATGCATATATCATAATATTAGTTTTACAGAGTGGTGTTTCTCTGTTATCAATTCCAATGGTTCAGTGCAATCGCTTATCACCTCAGAGAAGCGTATCTGATCGTATTACCGTTACACCAATGCCTTCTTCACTACCATCCTCACCGTCACGACCATACAGATATATCTTTGATAAGACACCAGTCAAAGTAGGTTCGAAAAATTTTTTTTGGTTTCAAACTTAGCATTTTGTTTCTTATAAGACTTCAATAATTGGCTGTAAATCAGCGTTCATGGTAAGATTTAAAAGTTGTAGATGTGGTGAAAAGGGAAGAAATTTGCAAGCAAGATTATCCAACAATAAAAGATCATGATGTCAAGGAGTTTATTAAAATTTTGTTCTTAGGTGCTCATAATTAAATGAAGCACTGCAGTGGTCAAGAAGACGAAAAGCAGTTACGTCCAACTAGAGTGTTTTTTCAACTAGGCCGAATGATCCTGACGATTTAAAATCAATTACATACTTGCTTATTTATTTATCTGCTTATGTAATAAGTAGGTTCCTCCCTTTATGCTCACCCATAAATTTTTCTGATTTAAGTTAATAAACAAATTGGCACACTCCGATTGTTGTCAGTTTAATTGAAGGTAACAGTAATTTACAACTTTTTCTCGTTGCAGGAGGAATAATTAGGTTAAGGAGTTAATTTTTGTAGATATTTCTAAATTAGAAATGTGTTTTCTGTTTAGGAACTAAATTCAATTAACCTGATAATGCATAACGCTGGTCGGACAATCCCTCAGTTGGCTTCTGGTGGTTTTCAGCAAGGTTCATATCGCAATTTGGTCGCGCGTACGATATCTTAATACTTATAGCGATATCCTGAAGAAATGGATTATAAAAGAAAAAGAAAAAGACAGATTGATCATTTGCCTAAAGAGTGTGTTCTTATTTCTCTAGGTTCTGGCAACATTCACAGTTTTATGTTCTATAAAGAAAAAAGAAATGTAAAAATTTCTAATAGTATGTGTAAGAGTAGAACGACGTTACTGATTAAAATTTTAGTATTTTCTCTCTTCATTTCGGTATTTCAACTGAGAATAAAGAGAAAGAAGATAGGGTCGCGAGGAATTCGGATGTTGTTTGTTTCAGGAATTTTCTGGATGGCAAAAGAAGGGGGCTCAGATATTTAGGAAATAAATATTGTCTGACAAATTTCAGGGAAATTTCTTGCATGATGTGTTGGAACAAAACTTGAATTTTTCGAGTTTTGTTACTGCATGTTTCATGTTTAAATGGATTATTTGCTTTAGTTTCTGGAGATCATATGTGATTTTTATGGAGAAAAGGATGCGTACAGAAAGAGTAAATTCTGTTAGGTAGTTTTCTGAATCTCAAGATCTTGTAATTCTTTTTGGGAATTTATCTTCATGTATTGGTGTCTTGTTTTGGAAACCCAAAATATAGAGAAATCGATGAGAAATCGGTAAATCGAATTCCAAAAATAAATCAATTTTAGACCTTTTGGAATTTGTTCCAATTTCAGGCTTGCATACTTTCGACTAACTTATTACTTTATATCCAGTATATACATTTCCATTTCTCGGACCTTTTTTATATTCTGCTCTATTTACCGTACTATTTGCTTTTTGTTATATATATATATATATGTGTATGTGTATTCATATGATGAAGTAATTTTTATCCAATTTTATTTTTCTAGATATGTCGAGTAAATTTTGAAGTATTCCAAAATTTCAACATCAAACACATTTCAAATCTAATTTGTGGATTAAATTCATTTTCAAAATATTAATTTACGAATTTCAAAATATCATATTAATTCTTAAGCATTAGAAGAATTGAAATGAAAGAGGAAGAGCAAAGATATGCGACAAAAGTCATAGCACAATTGGAAGGAATGTTATGACTGGCAATAACACTTCGTCTATATGCATAGCTATTTTTGGAATGGATTAGGCTACGTGACAAATATCATTTTTTTGGATAAAGATGAAGGATGGAATGGACTTGAGTACGTGACTATTGACAATTTCAAGTGATGAGTAATAGTAGTGGCAACATTCAAAGCTATCATAGGAGATGGATTGGTCGGTTGATTGGTTGGTTGCTTGATTGATTGGTTAGTTGATTGATTGATCGATTGATTGATTGATTGATTGGTTGGTTGATTGGTTGACTGATTGATTGATTGATTGATTGATTGATTGGGTTGATCGGTGGACTGATTTTGTTGGATTTTTTCGAGAGACAAGTGATTTTATTTTTAGCTGAACTCTTTTTTCAATTTAAATTCCAACTTCGATTCGAATTAATCCATAATTAGTTAAAAAAGAGAGGAAGAGGAGGGAAGTTAAAGCAACGAAATAGTTTTTTTAGGGAAATTAATTAATGAAATGTCCCATTTGTTCATAAATTGATAATCTTTGATAGTGTAAAAATGATTCATTTAATTGATAGTTAATGATATAATATCTAAAGAATAGTTCCTTCTTTCAAATTTCAAACTAGAAAAAATTTTTGGCCTCAAATTTTAAGTTCGAAATTGCAAGAAATTCTTAAACATTCCAGTTAGCTATTTGCTACGGTAAAAAAAATGGTTCAAAAGTTATAAGATTTATCGAACATTTAAAAATCATCGAGTCTCGTTTTGTTGGAAATATTTTAAAATCCTGAGAAGTCGAAAGTTGAACAAAGCATACCTTATTAATATTGTAGAAGAATGAACCAATTTTAGCCTCAATCAGAAAATCCTAATCTTTAGAATTTTTCAAAAAAATTTTTTTTCAATCCGCCAAACCTTAATTTTTGATAGGTATGTGTAGCTTGCATACAAATTTTGAAAGATTTCATTGAATTTCATTAAAACTTAATAACATCTCAAAGAATCCGTCCATTTGCTTAACCTCAATTTATGTCAAAATAGCGTGGGAAAATCATATTGATAATATAATGCTGGTAATAAGTATTGGCAATTTAAACTACTCCTGATCCTACTTTTGACTCTTCAATTACTTCACCAGACGCCTAGATAAATTATCAAACTAATATGGAAGTTGAGATAATTTGTTTTGTCAGATAGTACTAATCTTCATCGATCTTGCATGTATTAAACAGAATTAACAGTTGTTTTTCTTTTAAACAGAAATGTTTAACAGTTTTTTTTTTGCTTACATTGGTTAATCAGCGATAGATGTGTGATAGATGTGTTTTTTCTTTTTCTTTTTTTTTTTAAGATCTTTGATATATGCTTTCAAAATGTTTGAAATATTTCAAATTCGGAGTACTATTTTGGTAAGAAATTAGTATTTGGAATTAAAGTATTTTTTTTTGCTTTTTGAGTGAGAACTGACACTAATCTCTAAAACTTTCAGTTATCATAATTGAAATTATACATAATTGAAAGTTTTAGTTTCAAAATCTGAGATCTCGCACAGAACCCTTTGAAATATGTCGTTCGAAATATTGTTTAAATCCCTGAAACTGTCTTTTATTAATTAAATGGACTCAATGACGTGGTTTGTGTTTTCGTGATTTTTTTTTCTTTTTTTAACTTGTATTTCTGCGTAATACAGACACTTTTACTTCATTCTTTTTGGAATAATGGACAAATTACAAATAAAGAATCAGAATAAAGTAAAGCTCTCGGAAGAGAAACCGACGACAAGCAAAACACCTGTTGCTATTGCTCCAGAGATTCTTACATCTAAGAAAGGTAGGTGGAAGATTTTCAAGGGTTGGGAACCCTGCTTTGGAAGTTCCCAATTATTTTTTAGGACTCTTAGAAAATAATTTTCTGAAGGATTCAAGTAGACCGGTGATAGTTGAGAAATGAATCTTATATAATGAAAACTGCAAGAAATAGCATTTGGACAAATAACTTTTTTTGCATGATTTCGATGATATCTTCCTCTTTTCGTCTTATTTAGGGATTATAATGACACATCCATAAAAATTACGATCAAATCTTATTGTCTTTTGCAGATGGAAGTGAAGTGATTTCTCTCAGTCTTACCGACCAAAATCATAACAATAAACCAGGTACAAATTACAACAATCGTACTAATGGTAAGCCGAGCGGTATAGGTATAGATATCCGCAAGAAACATGCTGGTACTATTACTACTGACACCATTACAAAAACCATCACTAGTAATGATGGAGCAAAAAAAATGGGAATTTAGGCGATTATCAAGCTACGAATGATGGAGCAACAAAGGTTAGTATACGCTATGATGAGACTTTGTATCTTTCTTGAACAGGACTCAGTCGTCAGCGTTAGTGTGAATTATACTCTTGGTTGGTGGTTTTGCTTTTTCTTAAGTAAGAATCTACCACTTCCATAAATCCATAGACGTGTAATCAAATTTCGAAAGCTTGGTTTTACTAACGTTAATGGGAAGGATAGTCGGTTTGGGAAAGAAAAGAGGATAAGCATAATATTTAGAAGGCTTGTTCATTTCATAGCCATTGGATTCGATGATCGTCGATACTCAGCCGATACAGAAATCATGGCAAACAGTGATGACCGGAGCTAAAGAGTATCAGCAATACCATCATCAAGTTATGGCACACATGCTGCAGAATGGATATTCACCAACTTACGTGCAGGTTAAAATTCACAATTATTCATGACTATTAACAGATGTTGACCAATTTTATGATTTGTTTCATAGTGTTAAAGAGAAATTCTGTTTACAGTGACGTAGTACGTTCCAGATGTAACAGAAAATGTTGGAGAGATTCATTTTTCAAATTATTGCTCAGAGAGTGTTAATATATATATATATAATGAACGAGTAACTGTAAACGTTATTTTCAAAACTGCTTGCAATGCACGCAAGTCTTTGAGTTGTAGGTGAAAGTAATGATGTTTTAATATATGTACAAGGGAAAATTTTTTCCTGGATAAGAGAAAATTTTGCTGATTTTACTTCCACAAATTTCAATCCTTGATAACAGGACAAAATAAGGGTGTCACAGAAGACCAAGAGCTTTTTGTTGGAACGTGTCCCGGCAAATCTGAATGTTCACATGCCACAAAACAAGCAAAATTAATCTATAATTACAGATCATTGCATTTAAGATGATGACAGCATCTGTAGTACGATCACAAGTAACTGAAGCAAGTACTGACTTCGAAATGCGACGTGGGAAACCTTGCTACTGGAAAGGCGAATTACCACCTCGTAATTACTGTAATCCAGTGTTCTCCAGCAAAGTTTTCATTGGTGGTGTTCCGTGGGATATTACAGAACCTGCACTTCTTGACGTAAGTACTCTTGGTATAGTTACTGTCCCAATTTAAAATTCAGTCTATGAACAAACTTTCGTTCTCGTCATAAATTGGATCCACATTATTCACATATTTATCTTGTCAAAACTTCATCAGATGCTTTGTAATGTAGCATCAAAGCTGATAGGATCTTTGTACTGGAAGCTCTAAGTGAAAGGGAAGGATGCTTGTCACACGATAGCCTAATAAAGCGATTAAAAGTTACGAATGACATCATCGTAAGAATGCGAGGAATTTGACCAAAAGCTATGTACATGCCTTCTTAACACGTTTACTTCTAACTTCCGCACTAATTCCTCTTTTCTAACTTCCACTTCCAACTTCTATCCCCAACCTCTCCTAACTTTCGCAAAGATTCTTTGCAGTCATTTTCGAAATACGGTTCGTGCAGAGTAGAATGGCCTAGTAAAGAGTCGCGCCATGCACGCATAAATCCACGACGGGCCAAAATTACTGGTTACGTATATATGATTTTCGAAAATGATCTGGCGGTGAAGAAACTGTTGCAAGATTGCTCTCAAGAGTTTGGAACAGCTGGTGAATGGTATTTTAAGTTGACAGCACGACGAGCCAGTGGATTAGAAATCAGACAGGTATCCCGAAGATTTTAGCGAAAAGTCTGCTTGGATCAGTTTGTCAATTATTCCTAATTTTCAAATATTATATGATATTTATACCAGGTGCAAGTTATTCCATGGGTAATAACAGATGCCTCATATATTCTCAATCCGAATATTCCTCTGGAACCCAAGAAGACAGTATTCGTTGGAGCCTTGCATGGCATGATTACGGCACAGGTAAATTCTTTAACAAAATCAGGCCATGATAGAAAGTAGAGGAGTTGCAACAGTTACTTATTTAGCTGTTGTGAGAAAGAATTCGCTTCAGCTACTTCGTATATTGAATTCGTCTTTATTTCTATTTTATCGATTTCTGTTAAGGTTCTATTTTCCATCATGAGAGATGTCTACGGTGATGTACTTTTCGTTGGAATCGATACAGATCGTCAAAAGTATCCTATAGGTAATTCATTCATCATTTTAGAAACACGTGGCGTAATACACTAATCTGAAATTCTATACTGATAGTGTTCTTAAATGTTACCACAAAACCATATATATCGTCACAAACTTCTCCTGAAGAAATGAGTTGAATCTTTGGGAAATTATTGAGGGGAAGGATAAAAGTCCAATCGTATCGATAAGTCAGGAATTCCGTAATTGTCGGTGCAATAAATTTAAGAACAGACTGTATGCTCATTCTTGTTATGCTTTATATATGCTTACTAGTATGCTTGCTCTTATTCATGTCTAGGCAGTGCACGAGTCACGTTTTCAACTCAGTCAGCTTATTTCCGTGCGATCGAATCCGGTTATCTTGAAATTCACACTTCGAAATTCACCAAAAAAGTACAGATTGATCCATTCCTGGAAGATGCCAAATGCTCGCAGTGTGAATGTGTTCAGGGTCCATATTTTTGCCGCGAAAAAAGCTGTTTCAAGTATTTTTGTCTTCAATGTTGGGAGGTAAGGAAATTGAAAATTTCCTGATTTCTTTGTTCTTATCGGCTATACCATTTGAAAAACTATATTGCTCAAATGTTCATTCAGATTCGTGTTCCGATTTCAATTCCATTAATTTGATTAAAGGTCCGTCATGCACTGACTGGTCCGTATGGTGGCCATAAACCAATGATTCGCACACATCGTCGATCGGTGCAGTCGGAATCTTACATCTCGTACAGCGCTGCTAATTGCACTGTTTCATATGATCCACGCACCGTTGTATCGCGACAGTATTTTGGCACTGTTACATCTGAGATTGGGTATGCTATTGAAATTTTGTAGTCTTATACAGTGGTTAAATGTTGAAAACAAATTTACGCAAGAAATTGTCGAAATGGATTGGAGTCGGAGCGGACAGTTTCCGGCGTGGGTAGTCTGACAGGCTTTGATGCACGGTTGAATCTTGACAGTACAAAGGAGTGACACTGGAAATAAAATCATCTCAATGGTTTCTCTGGAAGAATTTTGTGTACAGATTCAGCTAAACTTATGCATTAATGCATATTCATGAATTCAAGTTGAAATTCTCACTCTAAATTATTTTACTTTTGATAGAAGAAGCGTATCCATTTCAGGATTCAAATGAATATACGACCGCCAATTCCTGAGCATATTACAAAAATTGCCAAACCTCCAAGTGTGAACCTGACGTTTAGACAGCCAACATATCTGTTGCCTACTTATCCCAACCAGCCTCTTAAGCAAGTGCAGGTAGGCACACCTGCAAATCAACCTCCTATCGTTTGGGTGCCACCTACAAATCAACCTCCCATCTCTTCATATGAAAGCAGGTTAAAAGCACGAACTCTAAATTCATTCCGTTGCGTTCCATGCATTGTTTCAAACTCCTCAGGCACTCGCAATGGACACGACCACAGGTAGGTGTTAAAAATTTCTTGAAAGCACGTGGGGAATTCAGAAGTTGCTAGTAAAAAATTTATTCTTGTTAATGTTAATATGTGTTAATTCTTTTTCTCATTTTTGACTTCTTAGTTTCGATTTTTTTCAAAAAAAGGTCCAAGAAAATCTGATTTAAATGATAACATGTTTGCATATTAATGTGGATTATTTCCCTAGAAAATAATTCATTTTCCTTTTTTAAATGTGGTATCAACAAAAATTGCTAATGAACAACTTTTTTTTCATTTTTTAAGTGACTCGTCTCTTCGTATGGAAAATATTGCTGACGGAACGTTATCTGCGGCGTCCATGTCATCGAGCTCTCCGAGCGTTGAAACTGTTTCAGCCAATGCTCTGTAAAAGCATTGAATATTCAAGGTTGATTTGAAAATTTATATATCGTAAAGTAGATATTTTGGTGCATTATTCTTTATTAACTTTTCTTTTTTTTCAAATTGTGTTCAAACAAATTTAAGCATTGTGTATGACAGGTTGTAAGTTTTAATTTGTTAAATACCTACTAATAAATTTATGCTTACCTAAATATTTAATGTTTCTCTTCTCTGACTTTTGATTATAAGGCTTTGTTCTGAATGTATTAGAATGGAAAAAATGTCAAAGCTTCCTATAGAATATGCATCATAATGAGTTAGACGGTTGTTCTCTCATAGTTGATTGAATACGATGCGTTTTGAAGTGAATGTCTAAATTGTGTATGTGTTATCCATAATTATGTAAAACATTCTGGAATTTGTCATTTTCGGAATTTGTGTGTTGAAATTGTAATCTTAACAATTTTGAAAGTTCTATTTGTAAAAATCTTCTAATTGTATTGAAATCTGAATTTTCTCTTTTTTTTTATCCCAATTTTATTTGTTTTCTCCTTCCTTTCCTCCTCGCTGTTCTCATCAAAGAGCAGTTGTATCCGCAAATTGTTTTTGATTTCCTCTGAGCAGAAAAATTTTGGATTTGGGAACATCTGCTATGATAGCATCTATAGAGTGCGAATAATTTTAATTGGCCTTGTAAAACAGGTAGTTTTTTTCCCGTTACTAAACATTTTTTTCACATGAGATTTCAAGCTTGTTCATGTTTGATCCCCCTGCCATCTTTTTTTTTTCCATTTCCCTATGAAATACTTATGTTGAAGATGTCACGCTAGACATCATAAGAATAAGATCGTTTTCATAAGATGCAACACAATTTGAGTATATTTCCACTGATAAGAATAAATCATGTAGCGTGAAATAGCGTCAGTCTTCCACTTAAAGCAGTTGAAATTTTAGCATAATGTTATGTGTGATGCTGAACTGGTTTGTTTCCACTACATATATTTGATTTAAGATTATTGAGGCTTATAGTTTTGAATTCTTTACAAGTCGGTCACTATCCCGAGCTTTCATATGTCTTTTCCTCTTTTATCATCAAGCTGGTTGGGTTTTCTTGATTAGTGGTTTGAGTTTGATTATTGAGGGCTAACTAGTGTATTCGGGTTCAAGGTTCTAAAAAGTTTTTCTGGACTTCCTTTTAAAATCTTCAGGCTATTGTGACGTCATCGTTGTTTGGCTATATTCATTGGTGTTCGTGGTTTACGAAAAGTGATCCTTCGGTTTTCAAATGGGGCTGGATGACTAATTTTGATTATTAGTTCCAGGTTTGTTGTAAGGCTAGAATATGATGTGAAAATAGGATACTGCATGATACAATAAGTAGAAATAATGATAATAATAATATTAGTAATAATAATAGTATGACCAACACACTGCCTTCTAGTGGTTTTGTGAAATCCAGCGGTCAGAGACACTTAGATTAGAGTTGCGCAGTTGCCTGTTGTAATTGGTGTAATTTTTTTGCTTAAGTGGACAACACACTAATTACATTCTGACTTGACTGTTTTATTAATGTTGTAATTATGTGTTATATTTATTGTCAGTGCGATATTTTATTTAGTCAAAATTGTGAATACATTTATTTATTTGTTAAGAGACAATTTTCATGTCCTTTAAGTTGACGATATTGTATCATAAAAAGTTATCTACGTTTTAACAAACATCGTTTGTTTCAGTTTGTTATTTTATCGGTTGTTTAACCAACGTTATTTTTTGCTATATACAAAATTGTGCACTTGTTACATCCATAATACTGCATCCATATTATTGCTATTGGAAGCAGTAATACGATCTGTTGATGTTCTGCTTTTGAAAGTTTCCGCATAAAGTTCATTCATGTTGACGATGATGGTGTTTCTTGCTTTGTTGTCGTTTTTCTTTCACAAATAAGAAGACGCTAAATGTTAAGATTACAATATATATCGAATGAAGGAAAAAAATTGACAACGTTTAAGGACTGGTTTTATTTTAGCTCTTCCTGAAATTTAGTGAGAATTCTTTGCACGATGTTTATTTTGATACTTCAATTCTGGTTGAATAGAAGATACTTTTGATACTTCCATTTTTGGTTCGTTTCATCTATTCCTCCTCTCGCATTATTCATGATAATGTTAGCTTGATCATATTCCTTTAACACTATTCAACTAATCTTCGCATGCTATCACAATGGATGAGCATCATTGATAATCAGCATGATCGACGATTGGACGATTGCTATTTGATCAACTTATCATATTCTTGTTGGATTATAAGTATCTCTCAGTAACAGTAATATTTGTGATCATTTACCTCACTTATTTGATTTTATCTGAATTGTTAAATTCTAACAAATTAAGATCAAATTGGAGGAAAATGAAATCATACAAAGCCAGCTAAATATTTATCAAAACAATTTTCCCTTGTTTATTTATTTTATTTAATTTTTTGTATTCCCTCATTCTTATGTATTAAATTTAGTTAATTGTTTCTTAAATTTTTTAATTATAATTAATATTTGAAAGAATTTCAAATTTCCAAAAAATTTTCAGGATTTCAAAGGGAAATTTGAAAATTTAATAAATTCCAACGACAAAAAAGTTATTTCAAAATTTTCCCCTACTGATTAAATTAAATTATTTGCCTAATAGCTGGTTAAAAAAAAAAAAGAAAATAAAAAGAAAAAAGAGAGAGAACGATGATTAAAAACTTGACAAATTTCAAAGACAAAAGAAAAATTTAATTTTACCCTTACGAATTAAATTAAATTAATTGCTAAATAGTTGGTTAAAAAAGAAAGAAAAGAAAACGATGATTAATGTTATACAGTGGTATGTTTCTTTTTATTTTCATGATCGTGTAATCGTTTTTACCGAAACATAGATTTATAAAAGTGATAAGGTTTGCCAAAAGAAGAGCATTTAGATATTAACAAATGATAAACACATGTCAAAAATTGTTCCTGTTAACGATGATAATAAATGATAATGATGATGAATCGGTTAAAATAGATCTAACAACAATAACGATATATTGACAATTTGGTCACGTTGATGATGATGATGATAATGATGATTATTAATAGAATTGACTGGTTTTTATCAGCCAATAACAATCTATTTGAACAAATAGGGACATGATACGGAGATTATTATCAGAATACCATAGCATTCATTGTAAAGATGTATATTTGATTACAAACAAAAATATATTATTGATCGTGATCCTTAAACTTATATTCATTATAATCTATACATATGACCTTTGAAATTACATTTGATCATTAAATCAATCTCTCTCTCCCTCTCTCTCTCTCTCTCTCTCTGCCTCTTCTTTCTGTCCCCTTCTCTCCTTCCCTCTTTCTAAGATTACATTTTTATTCATATAAAATTGAATACATGAATAAAACGGGAGGAATTAATTCGAAAATAATAAAATTGATATAATTATTTAATTTCATATATATATGTAAATCACTTTCCCAATTTATATTTTTATTTATGTAAAGTTAAGAGTTGAAAAAATTAATTAAAATTAGAAAATTAAAATTGATATGAATTATTTAATTTCACATATATAATATATATATATATATATATATATATATATATATATATATATATATATATATATAATA
>NW_018108719.1:29723-33606 GCF_000183805.2 Loa loa | reverse complement strand
TATTATTATTATTTATTGTCTATTATTATTATTATTATTATTATTATTATTATTATTATTATTATTACTATTATTATTATTATTACTACTACTATCATTATTGTTATTATTATTATTATTACTATTATTATTATTATTATTATTGCTATTAAAGTTTCTATTTCCGATGAAAAAAATTGAAATAGTAAATATTAAGCAACGATCAAGCAGTACCCTTCAAAGCAGAAAAATGGAATTAAAGATTGTCCTTTTTTCTCTTTGTAAGGCTTATGTTTCAACGTTTCACTTTCTTTTAATTTACAAAAATTTCACATCATCCTTCAATCTATAACATACCATCATACATTTATTTTTTGAAAATTTATGAATTCAATTTATTGGTGCTATATTTTCATCCTTGGCCAATATCTATTAAATATGGGTATTGGCCAAGGATAAAATTTTAAACAATACAATTGCATTAATTAAAAAAAAATGCCTAAGAGCATCTTTCATTTTTCTTATATCAAATTCCAAATTTAAATGATTGGTGAATGAAATACATCTAACCTTAATGTCAATTCCTAAAATATAACCATTTATATTTCAGCTTTGCTAGTAAACAAATAAACTTTTCCTTTAAATAATAAATTAATTACTGTTACTATACATTTATTTGCTATTTATGCAAAAATAATTTCTTTTATTTTTCAAAATATTTCAATTATTAAAGAGAAATTTCAAATACAAATAATGGAATGAATATGTTAATAGTATCAAACGAATAAATTAATTATAATTAATCCTTTTAATATGATAATTTCATATTGTAATAATTATCATATTGTAAAAATCGAAATATATTTTACGTATAAAAATAATGTTAACATATGTAAAGATTGTCAAAACTTTTAATTGATATTGTAAATCAATTCACGTTAATTATTAAATTCATTTCCAATATTGGTATATTGTAAAGAATCACCTTAGGTCAATATTGGCATATTGCTAACCTGGATATTTGGTAGCTCACGGGCAGAACACAGCTTTCTAGCAAGTTTTATCTACTCGCGGAATGTGAGAGATCTATCTTCCACATCGTCCCGTTGTTTTTTGTATTTTTTGCAAATTTTAATCAATGCTACTCTTATATACTGATTTCCTTAAGTTTTTATCTTAGTTTTTTTTTTTTGCCATAAATAGGTATGTCAACTTAACCTTGAATTGAAACCCTCCAATGTTAACATTCGTTGATCTTTCATCACAACTTCAATCATTTCAACAATTAAATAATGATATAATTAGATCCGCCATATTTTTAGTGAATCCATTACAGTATCCCATTTGCCGTTTTTTTTTAGTAAATCCATTACAGTATTCCATTTGCTGTTTTTTTTTTTCATGAAAGGATATTATATATATACGTATACGGATACGGTATTGGGTAGAACTTAAGTATAATTAATCCGACTCTCGAAAACTATTCCAATTTCTCATGTGGCTCATTTGAGATCTTGCAATGAATCAATCTTAGGTTATCATAGGGTCAATCGATTTTAATTTTTTGGATTACTGTAAAGCAAACTCCCATTGAAAAAAGGATTTGAACATGCAATCCAAGAGAGTTTCTATAGTTTAATTATTCAAATTCGAATTATTTTAAGCTTTGATATGCATTAATTCAACAAGTTTGATAATTAAATTTGTATTTTTAATATTCTCTGAAAAACTCTTTTATAACATAGAATACTTTTTCATTTATTAATAAACTAATCGTAAACTATTATTCCATTATGTTTATGAAAAATTTAAATTTTGAATGATATGATACTTTGTTTCGTAATCGAAAATTGTATCATTTCATTCGTATCCTAACATTTGTATTCTCATTTCTAATAATTTTATTTCAAATTCATTTTATCAATGTCACATTGTATATTTAGTTTGTTACAATTGAACAAACCTAAGATTGTTACAAATATAATTTTAATTAATTTAAATTTAAATAGGATACAATATTGTGACTTATACCCTATTTAATGGATATGATATTAAATAGAATATAATATACGAAATTGGAAATGTTTAACTTGATAAAATATATAATTAAAAAAAAAGGAAACATAAACTAATTCAAAGAGTATGGAAAGAAAAATATTGTTTTGGTATATAAAAGAAATCAATTGTGGTATATTTTTGAAGATAGTTAAGTCTATTATCTGGTAATGTATGTGTTTGTTTACTTAATAGAAAAGTAAATAGAGCTAATATGGATTACTTTCATACAATTAAAGGACTAGTGTGATGTGATGTGATATGTCCTTCTTTGCATTGAATAATGTGAGATATTATCATTGATGACAACAGTTGACATTACTGATAATAGGAAGATATAGAACATATCGACGAGAAAGTAACTGAGAAATGATTCGCCATGAATTATTCCAAAACAAACAATTATCAATTTACAAAATGATGCGAAATATATGATTCTGATATGTTGATGATAAAAAGGAAATGGAATACAACGACGACAACGATGATGATAATGATAATGATGTTGATGACGATGATGATGGTGATGATGCTGATGATAATAATGAAAGGTTGAAGAGAAAGGTTTATGAGGAATAATGAAGAAGGGTCAGTCAGGTAAGATAAGGTTAAAGTGGAATGAAATAGAATGAAATAGACATGAAGTGAGATGCAGTGGATGACATGGCAAGATGATGTTGATGTTGATGATGATAATGATAATGTTGATGATTGTGATGATGATGATGATGACATGGAATTCCTGGGGATTTACAAAGATGCTACGATGATGATGATGATGATGATGATGGTGATATGAAATTTCCGGGGATTTTAGCGTGTCATAAAGTGCTAAATTTCCTTTTTTATTAAAATCGATTATTGCCGGAACAAAAAAAAAAAAAAAACTTCATTGAAATTTTATATATAGTTTTCTCGAAATTTATTGATTCAAGTGTAAGAAGGAGATTTGTTGGAGTATTTTTGAATTGACAAAAAAAAAAAAAATTATTCAAATTTATTGTTTGCTTAAAATATGCCTATTTATTTGAAAATGATTCATACTCAATTATATCATTATATCTTATAAGCTAATAATAAACAATATCCATAATCCTATCATGCATTTTCAATTCTAGAAATTGAAATAAAAGGGGAGACAAAGAGCGCGTGACACACACAATGCTAATGCTTCCACTTGCCATTGCCCAAGACAGGAATCGAACCTGTGTCGCCACGGCCACAACGTGGAGTACTAACCACTATACTACTTGGGCCGTCAGGAAATGTTCTATGACTTACTGATGTTGGGAAATTTAAAAAATTTTTGTGAAAATTCACAAAATTACAATTTTATGGCATAATTTTTTACTCATTATCTTCCAATAACATGAAGTTTTTTTGTTTCCCAAAAAAAAAAAAGGGTGACAGAGACGAAATCAAAATTGAAATCTTTTGAAATAAAAGTTGGGAATCGTTTCTTTTTCTTTTCACATTTGCTTTTTTCAAGAAATTGAATAATTTTTGAATAATTTGAATAATTTTTTTTTTTGTCAATTGAAAAATACTCCAACAGACTTTCTTCTCACATTTGCAGATTTGATTAACGAATCAACAAATTTACAAGATAAAATTAATCAAATAGTTGTGTACAAATTGTTATTATCATATCATAATTCTGATATATTATTTGTTATCCCTATTACACCTTTTAGTATATTTTCCATAATAATTAAGTAAAATTGATAATGGATAAAACTAATGGCAATTATCGTTTTTTTAAATATGGCAAAAGTTGAGCTTTAGAAGTTCAAATATTTTCAATCCACCATCTTTTCCGCATTGTTTATTATTATTATTATTATCACTA
>NW_018108719.1:25391-28991 GCF_000183805.2 Loa loa | reverse complement strand
TATTATTATTATTATTATTATTATTATTATTATTATTATTATTATTATTATTATTATTATTATTATTATTATTATTATTATTATTATTATTATTATTATTATTATTATTATTATTATTATTATTATTATTATTATTATTATTATTATTATTATTGTTATTATTATTATTATTATTATTATTCCTTTTTTTTACTATCATTATTAGTTATTGCTCTTGTTTAAACCATTAATGAAAGGGCAGTTTTAGTTTTAAACTTACCTGTTTATATTATCATTTTAAAATTAACAATTCAAATCATGTCCAAATAATTTTATGTTTTTAATTTATGGGAAAAAAAACGCAAAGTTATGAATTAATTTTAGTGCCATTAAAATTTAATAATAAATCCTCAATGATTCAAATCCATTTCGAATCCATTCAAATTGCAATATATGTTTGGGAAAGCCAAAATATTTTTATAATATAAATTATGAAAAGCCAAAATATTCTTATAATATAAAATATATTTCGGTTTTCCTGACATAATCCAATCAGCCGGAAGGCAATCAACGATCCTGAAGATTATACAGTTCAATGGAAAAAATTAAAATATATTTTATATTATAAAAATATTTCAAACTTTTTCAACAATACAATACTTTCAGATTGTATTATGCAAATAATATTGTCTATTGAAAAAATAATTTCAAATTCAATTCCATTTTATTTTTCCATCTCATTTTTTTTCCCTCCCATATAAAAAATTTACAAATTTTTGAAATAAAAAATATTTCTATAAAATAAATTTTTTTTGTTCCATATAAAATAAAAAATTTTTCTGATAAATTTTTTCTGTTTCATACAAAAAAATTCACCAAAATTTTTTTGTTCGTAGTATTTTTTTGAAATTTTAAATAAATTTTATTGAATTTGCAGTTTTTTCTCATCAATTTTAATGCACAAAGAAAATAGTAATTTCAATAATTTTTTTTTGCCATGCCTTAAATTTAAAAGAAAAAAGAATTCTCTTTGAAAATTTCAAGCAACAATACATTCGAAATGCAGTTAATTTTAAATATTTTAAAATTAATCTTATTAAAATTTTTTTTTTCAAAACTCTTTTTTCGCATTTTTTTTTTCTTCAACAAATTCTTTCATTTTGAACTAAAAAATGCTTTTGGAAATTATTTATAAAAAAAAAAATGGAGGAGAAATTAAAGAGTTACTTTCAATGCAATTTATTTAGACGGAATTTGTAAATTTTTAGCAAAAAAAAAGAAAAAGAGAAGAAAAGGATAAATATTTTCCGTTGAAATTCTAACAAAAAAAAAAAAAAGAATAAAGGAAAGAAAAATGTTTTCCGGTAAAATTCTAACAAAAAAAGGAAAATTTACAGGAAAGATGTTTTCCGGTAAAATTCCAACAAAAAAAAAGGAAAATTAAAAGAGAAAACTTTTCCGATAAAATTCTAACAGAAAAGGAAAAAGATAAAAAAAATTTTCCGGTAAAAAAAAATGGTTTTCTTTGGCAAATTTTTATGCATATTTAATTTGTCTCCTTTAAAGTTCTTTTTTTTCCCCGTTATTTTCAGTTATTACTAAATCAATTATTCGTTTTCAATCCTATCTTCGAAAAACTAATTCTCTTTTTTTTCTTTATTTTTTTGATGTCAAAATAAGATAATGAAAAGTGCATGCGATTTTTATTCGTCTTATTTAAATTTTAAAATTCGAATTTTAATTACTTCATGTTTCTTTCCTCAGTTGAAATAGAATGAGGAAATTGCGGATAATTTAGGAATGATAGGTTAATTAGTAATTAGTAATTAGCTGATTAGTATTTTTGCGCATTTTTTAATTTACTACAGTAATAAAAATTACTTATTATAATCAGTATTACTTATCAATCAATATACCTTAGAGTAATTATATCGCTTTTTCATTTACCATCACCAACCAATTTTGATCAGTTATAAAATAATCACCTTTAATTTTTGTTTATTCTAATCCAAAATTTTGTAGCTTCAGAAAGAAACAATGAAATAAAATAAAGTAAAATTACCAAATTATGATACTTCATAAAAATTATTGATTAATTTTCGATTAAGTAATTTTAATTAATTTTCAGTAATATTGATGGATGATGTTTTTATTTATTTTTTTTTCTTTTGGTGTAAAAATGAGTATAATCAAATGTTGATCAAATTTAAAACAAGAAGATATAATCGTACTAATTTTATGTTTGTTAAAATCTGCACCAAAAATTGAATTAAATATTTTGAAAATAAACCTAACGTTGACATAAATATTTTTTCAGAGTAAAAAAAAAAAATGATATGACAAATTTTCAAGGTAAAAGACGTGTGCTATACATTCATTACTTTTATTAAATTCGAATGATTTCAGATTATTTACTTTAAAATGAAAAATGATAGCTTGCTTATATTTATGTTTAAATTATTTCTCATCTTTTAAATATCTAATATCACAATGATAATTTAAATGTTTATTAAATTTTCAATAATTTATTGAACTTAATTTATTCCTTCTTTTTTTTATCAAACAAATAAAATAATTTATTCAAATAATTTATTTTTTTGATTTGTTTTCATTTTTTATTTTATTTCTGTCATCTTTATTATATTATTTTTGCCATTTTAATTACTTTTAATTTATTTTTATTTTTATTAAGCAAATAATTGAAAATGATTTATTAAATTTACAAATATATTTGATGAAAATTAATTCAAAAGGTTATGCAAATATTTGCATATGATTAATTTATATATTTTGCAGAGAATGTCTAAATAAATACTGCATCACTTTTCCGGATAATAATATAACGGAATTTTCGAATATTTTCCGGACAATAATATAACTGAATTTTGGGATGTTTTCCGATAACAATATAACTGAATTTTTGAAAAAATTAAGTACCAGCATGTAACAGATTATTGGAAACAATAGTATAACATTCATGTTAGCATATGAAAAATTATGATAATTTCTAAATTTTCCATAGCTAAAATTATTAGTCGATGATTTTTATTTCTAATCATTTTGAATTAATTTTAGGAAAATTTAATTAAATTGACTTAAATAGGAGTTTCTGTAATTTTAGAAATATACATATATCATTGAAATGGAATCAAATATGAAATTTCACTCTTTCACTCTAAACAATAAACACCAATTTTGAATTAAGATAAATGATATTACCATCTTGTTTAATGATTTAGTGGGATTGCCAATACCGCCAAACTTTCCACCATTCCTAATTATTTGATGATCAATGAAACTACTAATACCGCCAAACTTCACTTTACCCTAATTGTTCGGCAATGAGTGATCAAAAAAAAAGAAAAAAAAAGCAATTAGTAAAAGTATATTCTGTAAGTTAGACTATAATACCTAGAATTAAAATATTAAACGGTCATAAACATAGAAGTTTTATGTCAATTAAATAAGGATAATGTCAAGTAATAAGATGAAAGTAAGAATTTTATAGTTTACAATATTGAAAACATATATGATATGCTTATATTGTTAAAATTTATGAATTCTGATAAAATATTTAAAAAATTTTTCAAATGTTATAATCATATAATTTTGTTCTTCTTT
>NW_018108719.1:22855-25105 GCF_000183805.2 Loa loa | reverse complement strand
GCAAATTTAGTTGAATTGGAATTTTAGTTCAAATTTAAGTTTAAAGTACAAGCTGAAAATGCCTTCTTGCTGAAATGAAAATTTTATTAAATTGAAATGTAAAATATTATTCATTTGTATAATGCCTATTAAAGATAGATGAATAACATCAATTAAAATAGGTGGACCAATGGCTATTAATCTACGTGGATAACATCTATTAACAAACGTCATCAACGTTTATTTTTCGATGATAAATATAATTGAATGAATTAATTTTAACGAATCATTTGAATGACACAAATATATTCCAATTTACAAAAATTGGTTAAAGTTTATAATTGTGATTTTTGATTAAATTAGAAGAAAAAATCAAAAATCAAAAATCAAAAATTTCAATTAAAATTCAATTTCTATCCAATAAATTATACCAATTAGAAAATTTTCCATTTGTTATGAATTCGAAATTTTCAATCTTTGTCAAGTTTATCTCTTTTTTTCTTTCACCAAAAAAAAATAACAGAAAGGAAGTTAGAGGGAAAAAAAAAAAAAAAGAAAATTTGACCCCTACAACTCTCTTCCACCATTTTATTTTTTTTCTTGTCCCATTGATTCATTTTTCTTTCTAAAATATAAGACTCTACCTCATTAACAATTCCCGAGATAACGAGAGCAAGAATGAGAAAATGAATGGACAAACATCTCTTAAATCACGAAATAGTCTTTTTCACTTGAGAGAATCTAAAGATAACAGAAATTTTTGAGAGTATATGGAAATTTAGTTAGAAAAAAATAAATAAATAAAGCTATTGCAAAAAGAGAGAAGCATTTTCTACATCAAAAACCAAACCATGTCCACTATCTATTAAATATCGTATTAATAGGAAGTAGTATAAGACTTTCATACCCTCTCTCTTTCTCTCACTCTCCCTCCCTCTCTTTCTCTTTTTTGTGTCCTTCCCGTATTGAATACACTTCTGCTAAATCTGAAATAAATGCTCATCCAAGCACACCAATCATAGCAATCAACCTTCTCCGAAAAAAAAAAAAAAAAGAAAAAAGACGAAATGAGATTGTATACCATAAAGAAAAATGCAATAAACCACTTTTCCAAATTGAATTTCATTCCCATTATTAAAGATACAAATTATTGATTAATAATGTTAAGGATATAAATTATTGATTGATGTTGTTAAAAACGCATATTTACTGTTTGATATTAAAAATTATTGATTGATATTATTAAAGATACGAGTTATTGATTGATACTCAGTCGTATGTTTGCCGCGTTAATTGAGGCATAAACAAGTTACACGTTGAGGTGTAGGACAAGTAAGTTACACGTTGAGGTGTAGGACAAGTAAGTTACACGTTTGTTGCATAATGCATAGTCCGAATTAAAGTTTACGCTATTTCTTAGCTTGGAAACCTTCATAAATGCTTCTTTTTTTTTTTCTAACTTCTATATTGTTATGTATTGTGAGTAAATAACAATTTTCATTAAATGTCGCAAACCGATTATGACGTAATGTCACCAAAAAGTGTAATGAAAATGACGCATAAAAATGTAAAAACCGCATAACTTACCACTACGTGTAATCAATTTTATTTCCTTCCATTTTTGTTTTTTCCTAATACAATTGACGGAAATGCACACATTCACACGTACACAAGCGTACGAACACGTACACACACCACACACACACACACATATACATGATCAACACGTAAAAAAAGAATGAGTTTACCTCTTCTATTTATATTTATTTTTTCGTATATATTTGATAGAAAAATATATGTGTACACCATTGTGCACACACACACACACACACATACACACACACACACACACATACACATATACACACACATATGATGATCAATCAAAAGGGATGAGTTAACTGATAACGATGATAACAATAAAACAAAATTTATGAATATAGGCCAATGATAAACAATATTCCCGTAATAATATATGTACGATTTAAGTAAAAGAATAGGTAAAGTAAGCGTAGAATACAAACATCATTAATGTAATCTATCAGATATTCAAAATCTCTAAACTTATTGATATTTCATTGTTAAAGAAATTTTCATCCAACACATACAAATGAAATGACAAAGCAAATAAAAAAAAACAAAAAAATGATAAATGATAAGAGAAAATTGTTATCATCTACTGCATTTATTGATTGAATTAAATAGGACGGATAATGGAATGTGATCAGGAATTTACTTTATTTAGTACTTCCGAGTTCTCTCAGATATCTT
>NW_018108719.1:21041-22124 GCF_000183805.2 Loa loa | reverse complement strand
CACACACACACACACACATACACATATACACACACATATGATGATCAATACAAAAGGGATGAGTTAACTGATAACGATGATAACAATAAACAAATTTATGAATATAGGCCAATGATAAACAATATTCCCGTAATAATATATGTACGATTTAAGTAAAGAATAGGTAAAGTAAGCGTAGAATACAAACATCATTAATGTAATCTATCAGATATTCAAAATCTCTAAACTTATTGATATTTCATTGTTAAAGAAATTTTCATCCAACACATACAAATGAAATGACAAAGCAATAAAAAAAAAAACAAAAAAAATGATAAATGATAAGAGAAAATTGTTATCATCTACTGCATTTATTGATTGAATTAAATAGGACGGATAATGGAATGTGATCAGGAATTTACTTTATTTAGTACTTCCGAGTTCTCTCAGATATCTTTTGAGGGTTGATGAGAAAGTCAAAATATCAAAAAATAAAATTTCAACAATTACTGTAATAAAACTGTCAAAAAATATCTTCAAAAAACAAAAAAAAAGAAAGAAAAAAAATGAGAGAAAAAACAAACAAATAATTACATAATTAAAGAAAAAAAAAAATTGCTGATGACTAATTTCATTATCATACGGGAAATATATTTTTATTGAAAATTAGTTAAATAAACAAAAAAAAAAAAGGGAAAAAAAATTGTTTGATGATAATTAATTTATTAAAAAGAAGGAAATTATCAATAATGTATAATGCCTGTAAATTTTTGATATATCAATAAGTACAACATATTTATCATTTTCTTATGATAATATCAAATAATCAAAATAATCAAATATTAATTTCTCGAGGGATACTGTTAAATTCATCTATTTATCCGTCCATTTCAGGTCAAAAATATGTGTTTGTTTGAAATATGACAAGAAAAAAAAAGAATATATCATACTAAAAAAAGATATTAGATTTTGAAATTAAAGAAAAAAAAAAGCAAAACAACAAATAATCATTCCGCATAGTAAGCATGACATATATATATATATATATATATATATTAAAATCAGGTATTTGTATCTTTCTTATCAAAATATAAACACCTGATT
>NW_018108719.1:18108-19628 GCF_000183805.2 Loa loa | reverse complement strand
AAAAAAAAACCAAAATTGGAATAAAATAAAATTACAAAATTTATTGACTAATGAAAAAGAAGAAAAAAACAATTAGTTATTATTTGTAAGAAATAAGTAAGTTAAATTTTAAATTAAAAATTTTTTGTTCCATTTTTATTCAAACTGCTTATAAATTTCAAAATCATTAAAAATTTTAAATGGAATTTTTTCGTTTTTTTTAATGAAATTTTTTTTTAATTTTTTTTAATAAATTTAATTTTAATTTTAATTTTTATTTTTCCTTACCTGTTTTTGGATCATTGAATAAGCGACAAATACATGCAAAATTTGGTTCACCATCAATGGAATTTACTCGTACAGAATCACGAAGTCTTAGAAGATCACCGGTTTTAGAATGTACAGCTTGTGGATAGCAAATTTGTTTAGTTGATTGTTTTTCATGAAAAAAATACTGAAAAATATACAAAATTTTATTAAATAATTTATGAAATTGCAATAAAATTTTAATATTTATGAAATTGCATTTATGAAATTGCAATAAAATTTTAAAATTTTGCAATAAAATTTTAAATGATAAATTTGAAATGAAAGTGAAAAAAAAATTTGATGGAAAAAAAAATTCAAATTTTGATTAAAATTAAAAATTAAAGAATTTGATCAAAAATAGTTGTAAAATTTTTGCTTACATCAATGTAAACGAAACTTTCATACGGTGATCCAGTTAATTTCCAATTCGAATTAAAATTATTCTGTCGAATTTGTGATGATCCACGTCTTTTTGTCATTTTTGTTATAACTGTAAAACCATTCGAACCACTGGATGTACTTGCTCGACTACTACTTGCACCTGACCAATGATGTGGTCGTATTGCGGTATCTCTTAGATCTTCTAATGTCATCATTAATTCATTATCCAATAATCCATCTATTTCCGTCTAAAATAATTGACAAGTATTTCCTTTAAAAAAAAAAAAAATTAAGACATTGAAATTATTAATTGTTTTTTAGCTGTTTTTTTTTCTTGCTATTTCTTATTTTATTCAGTTAATTTAGTTTTTTTGGAAATAAAATTAACAGATATTTTTCGTGAAATTTAAATAATTCAATGAAAAAATTTTTCTAATCCTTAAAATATGATAGAAAAAAAATTTGAAACTAATCTTTTACATATGATCTATATGGAAAATGTGAATACATCAAGGTACAAACTACGTGTAAACAGAGATGGAAACAAACAAACCACGTGTAAATAAAAATAAACCACGTGTATAGCCACATAAGCCACATATAAACAAAAACAAACCACGTGTAAACAGAAACAAACTACGTGTAAACAGAAGCAAACCACATGGAAACAAAAACAAACTACGTCCAAACAGAGACAAACTACGTGTAAACAGAAATAAATTACGCGTAAACATACAGGAAAATGAACCATATGTAAACAAAAACAAACCACGTGTAAACAGAAACAAACTACGTGTAAACAGAAACAAGCCACATGCAAACAAAAACAAACTACGTCTAAACAGAGACAA
>NW_018108719.1:14455-17050 GCF_000183805.2 Loa loa | reverse complement strand
TAAACATAAAAGAAAACAAACCACGAGTAAACACAAGCAAACTACGTGTAAAAAGAAATAAAATACGTGTAAACATAAAGGAAAATAAACTACATGCAAACAAAAACAAACTACGTGTAAACAGAAAGATGCTACGTGTAAACATAAAGGAAAATAAACTACATGTAAACAAAAACAAACTGTATGTAAACAAAAGCAAACCATGTGTAAGTAAAAACAAAGTATGTGTAAGCAAAAACAAGCTACGTGTAAACAAAAAACAAACCTTTAAACGTTTGGTATTTAATTCAATTTGTTTATTGAATTCTTTAGATTGTGATCGTTTCCGTTTCACTTTTTCATTCAATTCTTTGGAATAAAAAATATTTCCCAATGATGATAATGTGCTATTAGTTGTAAAATTTGTCGAAAATTTGTCTAACTTTTTCCGATTTTTTGATTTTTTCAAAAATGTTTTTTTAACAATTGATTTTTTTGCAGCCATTTTTGTTGTAAAATCATTTTTGTTGTTGATATGTTTGATTGATAATGTATCATTGATAATACTACAACCATTTGTAATACTAGTAGTAGTAGTAGTAGTAGTAGTACTGGTAATCTTTGATGTATTTGCAGCAATTGTTGATGAACGTAGGATACGTTTAGGACGATCTTCTTCTTCAAATTGTCGTAATAATTTTGGATCAAGTGATGGCGTAAGGGAACGTTGAAATGATAATGAAGTTATTGATGATTCACGTGAACGAATAATATTTTTTTCTTTACTTTTTGATTTTTTCTTTTTAATAATATTTTGATCGTAGCAATGATTTAAGCATTTCGTTGATTTTTCATCGCATATTAACGATGATATTTTGTCGCAAACGGCTACAGTACCATTCACTGAATATACATCTTCTTTCTACAAAAAAAAAAAAAATATATAATTGAATTAATTATTGTCACCAATGATAATTAATTGCTAATTGAATTGATTATTATCATTAATGATAATTAATTGTTAAATTAATTCTTCTATCTTAACAGAAATGAAAATGCTAACAATTTTCATACATAACATTTTGATAGTTTAAAAAAAAAAGAAACTGTCGTATATTATCACAAATGAATCAATAATTTCCTACGCATAACATTTAATTAGTTAATTAGTTATACATTTATAACTTTATTAAATTAAATATTATTTTGTAAAAAAAATCAGTAAAGAAAGTAAAAAAAAAAAAATAATGACAAATAAAATTTTACCATTGTGACAAAATGTATAGAATTTTAAAACAAAAAAAAATTAAAATTTTCGTTCAGATAATGAAATACTGCAAATTAATTAATTCCCAAAATTACACAAATTTAAAAAAAAAAAAGTGGAAATGAAAACAAAGAAGTCATTAAAATATAAATTAAGGAAAAAAAAGAATGGAAAAGAAAAATGAATACATTTCGATGTTGTAGATTGCTTTTGTTGTTGTTGTTGTTGTTGTTGTTGTCGTTATTGTTGTTGTTATCGTTGTTGTTACTGTTGTCGTTGTTGCTGTTGTTATCGCCGTTGTTATTGTCGTTGTTGATGTTGTTGTTGTTGTTGTTGTTGTTGTTGTTGTTGTTGTTTTTACTATTTATTTCGGTTATTACAATATTTTCAAATACCAAATCTTCGATTTTCAAACTTGTCGATGCATTAATCTAAATTTTACAAAATAAAAGTATTCGAATTTATTTTGAAATAATTGAACAAATATGAAATTTAATTTATCGAACAAACATTGTCACAAAAGCAAGTTTTCTTTTGCTGAAAGAAAAAAAATGCAAGTTTTTAATAAGAAAGAAAAGTTGAAATTTTACAGGTTTCAATAAGAAAATTAATCAATTACATTAAAAGAGAGAGAGAGAAAGAGAGGGAGAGAGAAAAAAAAAGTTGGAGATTAGATAAGAATATTTGTACTTTCAATTTACTATAAATAAAAAAAAGAAAAAAGGAACAATAATTTCTTAAAAATTTCGAATGAGAAAAAAATTTAATAACTTATAACATATAATCATAAAGATACATTAGAATCATTAAAATATCTACACTATATCTGTTCAATTAATTAATTATCATTAATGATTGAATAAAAGTCAATTCATAAAATTAATTAAACTTTGACAAGAACAAAGATCAAAGAGCAGAATTGACCATTCAGCAAATATTAATAATAACAATTATTAGGTAAATGATTTTTGAATCAAATTCTAATTATAGCTAAAAATTTTAATTAAATGACTGAAATGAGAAGAGTTAAGATAGGAAGAAAAGACAACAAAAAAGCGATGACAATGATGAATAATAGCTAATAATTAAATCGAGTAATTTATGAATCGAATTTCAATTATTGTTAAGAATGTAATTAAGTAATTGAAATGAAAAGAGTAAGGGAAAAAGAACGATACGAGGAAAACGATGACAATGATGTTGACTAACAGCTAATAATTATGCAAAATTATGATACTTTATATATTTGAAAATTTCTTAACTTCAAATTTTCATAAAAAATATCTATTTTTGCTACATTCGTATTACATATATATATATATATATATATATATATATATATATAATAT
>NW_018108719.1:10750-13710 GCF_000183805.2 Loa loa | reverse complement strand
GAGAGAGAGAGAGAGAGAGAGAGAGAAAGAGAAGAAAAATGAAAAATTAATTTCAAATATAATGATAAATTCTTCTCTTTCTTTCTCTCTCTCTCTCTCTCTTTTTTCTCCCTCTTTCTTCTTCTTTCTCTTTCTTTGCAAATGTAAAAAGGGGAATGATTGAAAGAGATGAAAAGAGGAAAAAAGTGTAATATGTAAATTTTGAAAATTTTCAAAATAAATCTATATCATTTCAAAAATTTTTACACTTATCATTCATTTTTTTTTTTAGAATTTAATTAAAAAAAAAATTTTGAATTTTTTTAAACAATTTGATTTAACTTTTTGTATGTAAAAATGAAAAACATATAAACAACTAATAAACTCTTACCGTGTTGTTTTTCAATACTGATCAAAGATTATACCCGTTTTGGCTCAACTAATATCAACAATATATAGTTTGTATGGGATCATCATCAACATTTATTATTATTATCATCATCATCAACATCGTGTCATCATGTCATCTATCACATCTCATTTCATATCTATTTCATTTTACTTTAACCTTGTCTCACCTAACTGACCTTTCTTCATTATCTCTCATAACCTTTCTCTTACAATCTTTTATACATGTATACATTGAAATTAATTAAATGAGAAGAATATTTCAATTTTCTTTTCTTTGGCAATAACAAAATGGTATGAAATGAAAATAATAAAATAATATGATATTAATTATAAAATTAGTATAGAATTAATTGCAAAAGTTTGTCGACATTTTAAATGATAAATCAAAATTAAATTAATTTCATATTGTTATTTTAATATTATCCCTTTCTTCTCTTCTTTTTTCTTTTTTTTATTAATTCAATCATATGAATTAAATTAATCAAATTTAATAGCATAAAATGAACGATTAATTTCAAATTGATTTTTCAGTACTTAAAAGATTAATTTTAATAGTAGTTAAAATCTTTTAAATATCAACATATTCTGCTTCAAATTCATAATTTGCATTAATGGATGAAATAATATTTTGTAGTAATTGTAACAAAATTATTCCAACCATTAAGCAGTATTTAAATATTTGTCGAAATTAATTTATCGTCGGAAGCATTAAAATATCTTTTCTTTTTTTTTTTAAGTAAAATGGTAAAAAAAATGAAAAAGAAAAACGAACGCAAAATTTTTTGTAAAAATTTATTTTTAAACGAAAAGAAAAAGACAATAAATATTTTTATGCTAAATTTTTCATATTTGTATTAAAATTTGAATATTTACAATTATGAACAAATAACAATTTTATGCTTACTTATATACCAAACATACCAATATAGTACGTTAACGTACTGATAACTGTTATCAGTGTCACACTGATATCTATCTAATCAAATCAAATATTAACTGTAATTATCAAAGTAATACCATTCATAAAAGGAAGAAGAAAAAAGCTGAAATATTTACGACATTGAGAAATCGAAAAAGTAACCTTACAATTAATTCTATGTAAAAAAAAAAAAAAAAAAATGTGTAAGGAATTTCAAATTGTAATAAATTTTTCTCTTAAACACGTCCCGATATCAACCAGTGAAAGATTTCTCGGTCAACAATCTGGGAGATGAGACATTTCTGATACTAATAAAATTACTTTTTCCATCTAATGGGGTCAATTAGAATCTAGCAACATTCCGATATTAATCAGTAATGTTATTTTTCGATCAATAGATTAAAAAAAAACCTGTATACATTCCGGATTTAAACCGGTAAATTATTTCCTTCATCAGCGAGGTCAATAAGATTAACATATCATCTTTTCTTTCCTACATATTTATGTTTGTCAAAAGAAAAAAAAAAAAAAAAGTAGACCATATCAGATATCAGAATAGTCAAATATCATTCTTAACGAAAGATCTCTATGATAAGCAAATTGATATGAAATTTTCATTTGAATAAATAATTTTATTTTCTCAATTACCAGTGATATTAAAATTTTACAAAAGAAAACAAAAAGGAACAAAAAAAAGCTTAAAAAAATTAAAATTAATTTAATAAATGAAAAAAAAAATTAAAAACTTTCCCTCAAATAGTTTGAATTAATTTGAACTATTTTAAAAAAAAAACTTTTTTTTAAAAAATTATTAAATTAATTTAAAAATGCATTATGTAATAGAAATGAAATATGGTATTTTATTTAGATATTTATTGATAAACAAATTTTAAAAAAACAGCAAGAATAAGTGTAACGGTTAATTAATTTCGAATTTAAATAATAATTATATAAATTCATTTTGCAAAAAAAAAAAAAATTAAACATTACACTATTATATTAATAAATTGTAAAATTTGCAAAATTTTGAGCAAGAAAAAATTTTTTATCGCAAATTAAAATTAAATAATTGAAATTTTTATTGGATTAGTACAATTTTAAGTCACTAATAATTTGAAAGTTGGAAAAAGCAAAACAAAAAATTTCAAAAACAAAAAAAATAAACCTCTTCTCTTGGTACTTGAATTGCTTCTTCTTCTTCTTCTTGTCCTATATTGTTATCTTTGATATCTGTTATTTCACATTCATCAAGCTTATCAATATTGGAGGAAGCTGTCGTTGAGTTTGAAAATAATGTTTCAATTTTTGTAAAATCAAATGCAGGTGTTTCCGATGTTGTTGAAACTTTTACTGATTTCGTTGAACTTTTATCATCCGGTTCGTTATACCTAAAGAAAAAAAAATACGTTAATCATTTTAACATTTTCAATCAATTATAATAATCTTAAAATCACCAATAATATAAACAACTTCCTAAATAAAAAGAAAAAAAAAGGTTGCATCCATTCCGGATTGAATATCCGGAAACGATAAATAACATAATGAAGTATGAGAAATTTCAATCGAAAAAAAAAAACGGAGCTATAATATTCTCGAATAAATTTCCAAGTGTGAAATATTTCATTTAATTACTATTACTTTAGGGATGGAT
>NW_018108719.1:8246-10089 GCF_000183805.2 Loa loa | reverse complement strand
GAAATAGCATATAATCCATCTATTTGAATTAAATTTTATCACAATTTAAAATTTATTGCGTGATATTAAAAAAAGGAAAATGATGGAAATTTTTGGAAATTAATGAAAACATAATTATTGAATAATTTTCTTTAATAATATCTTATTTGAATTAATTTAGTTAATATTAATAAAAGATTCGAAATACTTTCTGAAAACTATGAATAAGCATGGAAAATTGGAAATTCAGACAATTTGAATTAATCATAGTAACAAGAAATTTTAATAAATAAATGAATAACTGAAATCATGATAATCTATCAGCTATTAAATATGATAAATCTATTAGCTATTAAATGTGATAATCAATAAGCAATAAATGTAATAGTAAATCTAACCAGCTATTAAATATGATAATCAATATGCTATTAATATGATAATTTCTATCAGCTATTATTTTCGAAAATTAATGCTATAGGGTATATTGAATGGTCAAAAAATTGTTAAATAATTAATGGTCAATGGAAAGGTTAAATAAATGGTCAATGGAAAGGTTAAATGATCAAAGAATAAATAAGTTTTAATCGATAAAAGCGCAATTTTTTTTTCTTTTTAAAATATTCGATATATTAATGTGAAATAAAATATGTAAGTTATAATTTAGTACAACTAATTAAGTATAATTAATAATTTAGCATAACTAATTAAGTATAATTATTTAAATAATTTAGTAAAAATAACATTCATCCTGTCCAATATAAATAAAAAAGAAGAAAGATAATAATAATAATAGTAATAATAATAATAATAATAATAATAATAATAATAATAATAATAATAATAATAATAATAATGATAATGGAATAATGTTACTTACCTATTTGTATCAATAACTGTTTTAGATATTTGAACAACATCACTCCAATCTGATATTGTTGGCTCAGTATTTAATTGTAATTCATTCTTATCATTTTCATCAATAAATAAAAATTGTTCATTATGTTTTTCCGGTTTATTTTTCCGTTCCATTGTAGCACTTTGTTCTTCCGTAATTACTAAATTCAATGAAATATCAACAGTTGCTGATATTGTTGTTGTTGGTGCTGTTACTGTTGTTATCATTTCATCAAATAAATATTTCTTTTCGTTTTTTTTTTCGTTTTTTTTTTCTTCACCTAAAAAAAGTTAATCATAAATGAATAAATATAAAAATATTTGTAAAGTGATATGATAAAGAAAAAAAAAGAAAAAAAAACGAAATTTTCCAACGATACAATCGGAAATGAACGAAAATTGTAATAAAAGAAAAATCAATATTTAAAGGAAAAGAAAAAAGTAAAATAAAATTTGCAAATTATAATAATTTGTAAAATTCTTTTAAAATATTGAAATAAATTATAACTATTGCATGATTTAAAAATTTTTTCATTTCAAATTAATTCAAATTTGATTTAAAAGTTCGAATAGAGTTTTAAAGCATATTTTTGATTTGAAATTTTGAATGAAATTTTCAATTTAAATTTGATATGAATGTTTGGATAAACGATGAATTATAAAACGCTAATTCATAAATGATTTCGGAAATTTGGATAAAAATTTTAATTCGAAGTTAATTTAAAAGTTTGCTAAGAATTTTCAGTTCGTATTTTATTTGAAATTTTGGATAAAAGTTTTAATTTAAATTTGATTTGGAGATTTGAATAGAGGATTAAATTTTGATTCGTAGTCGATTTGAAAATTTAGATAAAATTCTTATCACTAAGTAAACATATATATCAAACATTTACTGAGAAAGAGAAATGAAGAGAGAGAGAGAGAGAGAGAGAGAGAATGGGTAATATATATATATATATATATATATATA
>NW_018108719.1:6163-8092 GCF_000183805.2 Loa loa | reverse complement strand
CTCTCTCTCTAAAAAATTTCATTCCAAAAAAATATTGACATAGTTTAGTAGCCAGCAATGAAATGGAAAGTTGTGTAAATAGCGATAATTATATCTGTTTAGAAAAATTTTTGTTTTTTTTTTTCATTACTCTAAAAAGTAATTTTAATGGATTAATTACAATTATTTCACGATATTTGCTAATTAAGTCAACTTGAAGTAATTAAAAGTAATTAATAGTTCAAAATTAATTACAATTATTTCACGATATTTGCTAATTAAGTCAACTTGAAGTAATTAAAAGTAATTAATAGTTCAAATTTTAAATGTAATTAATAGTTTCAATTCTAAATGAAATTATACCAAATTTTGGCAGTTACATCTGTATAGATTTTTAAAAAAATAAATGAAAGAAAAAAAAATGAATGAAGGTGATGAGAATATTTTAAAATTAAAGAAAGGGAAAAGAGTATTCCTATTATTTAAGTTAGTTCTAATTAATTAAAAGTAGTTAGTAGTTTAAGTTTCAAATGATTAAATAAAATTATGCTAAATTCTAAAAGCTAATTAATCTGTTTTTTTTTTCAGAAAAAAAAAAAGCAATAAAGACAATAGAATGAAATGAAGTGAATATTTTAAAATTAAAAAGAGAGGGGAATAAGAAGAAAAAAAAATGAAAAAAATTTGAAGAATAAACCTTTTGGTAATTTTTAATTAGTCATTAACATAACATGATATAAATTTCATTAAGCTATTTTGGATTTCAATTATTATCATTCCCATTTTTCTATTCCTACCATTTAAGTTAGTTTTTAAGTTACTATTATTCCTATTTTATTATTCCTGCTATTTTACTATTTAAGTTAGAAGTAGGAAAAAAAATTAAAAAAATAAACCTTTTGGTAATTTTAATCAATTCATTAACATAATATAATATAAATTTCATTAAATTATTTTGAATTTCAATTTCTACAAAGTTTATTAAACAATGTAGAGGAAATCGTCAATACAAAATCTCATTTTGTTTAAAATAAATTTAGATTTAATAATAAATATGGAAAAAAAATTAAGTCAAAAATTTACATTAATATATTTATTGTTGATAAAGTGAAATGATAAGAATAATTTGAAATCAAAGTAATTTTTTTCTTTTTTTTTATTTCATAATAATATTAAGAAAAAGTACACATATTTTGAAATAGATTTCTATTCTGTAATGTATTATTTTAAAAGCAAAAAATCAATAAAAAACAGAAAAAAGATTAATAACTCATTTATAAACTGATTAACTAATTTTTTTAAATTCATTTCTTAATTTATCAATTCATTTTTTAATTATTTATCAACGACAAACTTATTTTTTTAATCCATTTATTAACTCGTTAAAACTGATTTTTTAGTCCATTTCTTAACTCATCAACTCATTTTCTAACTCATTTCTTAACTCATTAACTCATTTATTAATTCATGAGCTCATTTTCCAACTCATTTCTTAACTCATTAATTCATTTTTGACCTCATTTGTTAATTCATGAACTCATTTTCTAATTCATTTTTTAACTTATTTGTTAATTTATGAACTCATTTTCTAACTCACTTCTTAACTCATTAACTCATCTCCTTAATTTTCTATTTTTTTTCTTTTAAAAAAAATTTTTTTGAAGAATAATAGAAATGAAGAAAGGAAGATGATAAACAATCACTGTACAAAGTGCTGCTACCATGTCATAGCTCTACATATATCTATCTATATATACACATATGCACCCGATGAATTCCTGATGATGACAATAGAAAGGCATTGGGTATGATGATGTCAACTAGGGAAGGAGGAGAGCAAAGAAGACATGGGGACATTTTTAGTTTGCTTTCTTTCCACATCACATGTTAAGAATTTGCCTTGCCTTATATATATATATATATATATATATATATATATATATATATATA
>NW_018108719.1:3942-5144 GCF_000183805.2 Loa loa | reverse complement strand
TTATTATTTATTCAAATCTTTTATCATTATATTTATCTATTGTCATATACATTTAAATGTCATAGAATGAAAATAATTTTAAATAATTATATCAAATCTTATGTAATTAAAATTATTATTCACATCGTTATCTTTATGGTTACTTTTATCATTATTGATTGAAATTGGATCAATCTACTGATATGATTAAAATGATATCCAATTATCCAATAATAATTGCTAACTAATGATATGATAGCAATTATAATTCATCTGTTAATTAACAAAATGCTATACAGATGTCGTTATCTTAATTTTTTCTTTTTTATTGCTTTATTTATAATAAAATATGCAAAAAATTGACGAAAGATAAATGGAGAAAAGTCATTATTCTTTTATCATTTATTATCATATCGTCACGTATTGTAAGCTACGAGAAGGTTAAGGAAGTGATTATTTTGATATGAAAATTATCCTTTCCCTCAAAACTTCTGATAAGACGATATGACGAAAAAAAATTGTGCATCAAAAATATAATAAAAAAAATTTACAGATTAAAGATCACAGAAGTATTCATATATAAATTAAGACTAAAAGATGTGCAAAAATTTATCCAAATTCTAATTGCATTCCACTTTTTCAAAAAGTAAAAAGAAGACAAGTAAACTGAAGTTTTTTAATTAATACGAAATGTTTAAAAAAAAAGTTTGAATTAGCAAAATTTAAATTTAAAATGATTGAGAAAGCTTTAATTAATTCTATCCAAACAATATTTCATTAGCAATGATTTATCAATTAGCACTAATCGATGAGTTAATTCCTTAAAATATAATTTCAACATTTTTAATACGTAACCGAATAGGTCTCATAATATGAAATATAAATTTAAAATACTCAACCCAAAGCCATTTCGATATTCAAGTATTCAGGTAATTTAATTTAATTCATGTTTCCATAACTCAAACATTTCATGCATTATAGAAATGTATAAAAATTGAAACTATTTAACCCAAAATCATTCCAATATTTAAGTATTTGAGTAAGACTTAATTCAAATTTCCATAACTCAAACATTTCATGCATAAAAGAAATGCGTAAAAATTGCTGACAATTTATTATTTAAACAAAAAGAAAAAAGGAAGAAAACGAAAAAAAAATTTTTTTTTCTCACATAATAAATTTGAATTAGCGAATTATTATTATTGAAAATATAAAATATTTTT
>NW_018108719.1:0-2618 GCF_000183805.2 Loa loa | reverse complement strand
CTCTCTCTCTCTCTCTCTCTCTCTCATTCTCTCTCTCTCCTTTCCTCTCTCTCTGTCTCTCAATCTTACATTATTTATAAATTGTTTACTTAAAATCAGCCAAAAAAAAAAAAAACACATTTCATCATTAGAATACGGTAAAACTATAAAGCTGTCAGATTGAATTATATCTTTCGATTCGAATTCAAATAATTATCGAACATAAATTATTGATCTAATAAGTTTTCGAATAGAAGGGGTTGAAAAGAGGAAAAAAATGTTAAAAATTTAAAAAATTCTTTCTATCAAGATGATTATGCGATTAACTTAAATAATTTTTTTAAACATTAAAATTAAAAAGAATAAAAATCAATAATTATATTGTATTGTTAATGATGATAACATGCATATATCAAGGAAAAAATCCAGTAATTACAGTATACTGATAAGAACAATAAGATGATAAAGTTAATATACTGATAAGATTAATAAAGATCAAAAAAAAATTGATAATTATATTGTATCGTGAATGATGATAACAACAAAAAGTGATGACAAGTATATATCAAGAAAAAATCCAGTAATTATAATATACTGATAAGATTAATAAGATGCATATCAAAAAAAAAAAGAAAAATCGATAATTATATTGTATTATTAAGGTTGATAATATGTATATCAAGAAAAAATCAATAATTATATTGTATTGATAAGGATGATAACATGTATAACCAAAAGAAAAAGTTAATAATTATAATATATTGATAAGGATGATAGCATTGGTTAATTTGCATAATTATCATTATTATAAACAATAAAAAATAAATATTAATAATGATTAAAATGAATAGTATCAAATATGAAAAAGCTTTACAATGGCATATAAATGTTGGAAGGAGGAGAAGGAAGAGGAAGAGGAGAAGGAGGAAGAGGAGGAAGAGGAGGAGGAGGAGGAAGAGGAAGAAGAGGAAGAGGAGGTGGAATAAAATAAAAAGTACCAAGCAATCATTTACTGATAGCATCAGCAAAAATTTCATTTTATAATGTTTATGATGGCGATAATGAATTGATTGATTGCTTTTTCTAATTCAGTCATATTATAGAATTTCTTTCGAAAAAAAAAAAGAGTGAAAAATTTGGAAAAAAATAGCAAAAAAATTCATTTGGTTTAATTTAATTCAAGAATAGTTAAAGAAGTAATTTAATTTAATTCAAGAATAATTTGATTTAAAATTTAAATTCGAAGTATTTTGATTAAATAATTTAAATTCGAAATATTTTAATATATGATTTAAACTCGAAATGTTTTATAAATAATTAAAATTTGTAATATTTCGATAAGCATTTTAAATTTGAAATATTCTGATATGTTTTAATAAATTCTAGATTATTAAATTAGATATTCATGAATGTATGGATTTATTTTTGGATTAAAGTACTAATAGCAAAAGTTACTTTAATTTAAAATTTAAATTCAAAGAATTTTAAATTCATATTGTTAAGCTAGGCATGTTTAAATTAAAAGTTAAATGAATGAATAATTTATGATACAATATGAAGCATAATAATATATAAAAGGCTTGCAACAATTAATTTTACTTTAATTTTACTTGTTTTGCTTAATTTCACTTTGAAACATTCTCAATTAATTTCACATTAATTTTACTTTCAAACATTTTCAATTCAAATCATCAAATTAGATTAAATGTCAAAGGTCAAATGATTAAACAATACAAAGGAAATTACATAGAAATGCTAAAAGAAAAAGGGTAAAAAAGGTTCTCAAATATATTTAATACATAAAAATTACATCTGTCAATGACAGATTTATTTGAAAATTTTAATTATGCATATATTATACAATAGATTTGCCTAACAATAGCACTATTGTTATTTCTACAATTGTTAAAATATCAAAGGTCAATTTATAATTTATTTTCAATTCATTGCTTGTCATTTGGAAAAATTAGCATATTTCAAGAACATCCTATATACTAGTTAATTACTTTTTTTTTTTTGTTTAAGAAAGGTAAAAAACGAATTTTATTATTTATTATTCTAAAAAGGAAAATTTTAATTCCAATAAAAGGAATAGGTAAGGAACTAATTATAATTGTTTTTCTTTTCGAAATTCCTTCCTTCCTCATAAATTTTGTTAATTAAGTTAATCATATAATTAATATTATATCTAGAAATTGGTATAATGAATATTACACTTATCAATTGATTTAGTTTCTATTTAAACAATAGCATTATTACATATAAACGAGCTATACAAATAAGTACTCAACAGTAATTTAATTTCCAATATTAGTCAACAATATTAATTTGCTCATAGTAGTAATTAAGAATGTTAGGACTAAAATTGAAATTTATTACACATTCATAAATGATGATATTACAATTAGTGCTTGATAATATTACAACTAGCATTATCAGCTATATCATTTCACATCACATCTCATCAAGTGTTAAATAGTTATAGGTAGAAATAGGGAGGGTTTCGGGGCATTGCTTGATAAAAGTTACAAAAATACGAGTAATACTTTTGGAAACAACTATTTCCAATCAAAAGTAATACAAATAGTAATAATAATAATAATAATTAATAATAATAATAATAATAATAATAATAATAA
>NW_018108718.1:32222-33609 GCF_000183805.2 Loa loa | reverse complement strand
AAAAAACGAAAATTTCGATGTGATGTTTTGTTCATTTTATCTTAAGCTATTTCCGTTTGAATAGCATTTTTTTTTTTTATTCCTTTATATCTTCCGGTTGAATCAACCTGTAAATAGTTTGATGTTAAAAATTTAACCCCGACAAACGACCGGAAATATCCAAGCAAACATTCGTGAAATTTGTATTCAATTGTTAAATTGTCCTAACTAAACAAAGTGGGCGGATCAACAAACGCACACACCCACCCACCCATACAGACAGACAGACAGACAGACGGACAGACCGGCACACACACACATACACACACACACATGTATACATATATATATATATATATATAAGACTTTCAACATTTTTGAAATTTTATTTCACAAACTAGTTTGAAACAATGATGTTTGTTTATATAATAAATACTGGCTGATATGATGAGTCAATTTCATTTGGATTAGTTTTCAGTAATTCAGTAATCTGATCGGATTCGGTTAATTAGTCCTTGATATTAATTATCTGATCAATTAGCCTAATGAATTAATTCAAAATGATTGGATTAGCTTGAATGTATCAATTTTAAAACCTATTTGGTTATTTCTAATCGATGATTATTTTGATTAGTAAAGTGAATAGAATTTTCTTTTCTTTTTTTTTTTTTTTTTTTCAATATTCGTTAGCTTTTATCATTTCATTATCATATTTAGGCTAAATTCACTTCATTGACTTTTTCTTTTTCATTATCAGCTTCCTTTCTTCAATTTACAGTAAATATTACTAACTGTAGAATAATTTATTCGCGCATTTCATCTGTAATCACTAAATTACAGTTAATATTACTATTGTAAAATAATTTATTACGGACATTTCATCTGTAATTATTAAATTGTATATTTATTATGAAATACCGTATCGTTTTAAGAAAGGATACTGTTTGTTGAATGCATATATCGTATTGCGGATATCGTAAAAAAAATAACACTTCATTAACTTCTTTTTCTATTTTTTTTTTTTTTAACACTGCTCCATGATCATATTCATGTGATTATATACATTTCCTACAATCTATACAAGCTAATTAGCTTAGCTAACCTTTATTATTTCATTATCTATTAGTTAGCCTTTATTGATTAATTGTAATTATAATTTCTGGTTAATTAATAAATTTTCGCATAAAAATTAATAAATTTAGGGAAAAATAATTAAAAATAACCTTTGAAATATATTTAATAATCGTGTTTATATGATTATTAAAATAGAATTTGTTCATGTTTTGTTCTTATCAAATTTCATATCATCTTAAAATATCAATTTTTATGAATGATATTTATCATATCATTCGTTAAAATATCTTATTATTCTAAAATTTATCAGACAATTTTTTCCATTGATAAGCAC
>NW_018108718.1:28200-31370 GCF_000183805.2 Loa loa | reverse complement strand
GAAAGCAAAAAAAACCATCCATCCATTCATCCATCTATTCATCCTATCCATCATCCCTTTCAGACTATTTTTTTTTTTTTTTTCATTTTCATTTTCTGAAATTGTCCCATTGACAGCGCATACATACATTAGACCTTTTTGATGGCATTTAAATGTACTTTTTAAAAACTTTAAACTTTGTATTGACTTATCGACCAGTCTTATATAACGTATATATATATATATATTTATGTTTGCTAAAGTTAAAGAATTTTTTAAAAATTGAAAAAAAAAATTGAAGAATATGAAAAAGATTGAAATGAATTGTTAATTAAATTAGCAAAAGAAATAAATTAGATTTGTCATTTTTATTAATCAATTAATTAATAACTGGAATAACTTGTCAACTTGATCAAATATTGCAATAATTTAAAAATGGATGATTAATTATTTTCAATTATTTATGGGATGACAAATGACAAATTTATTCTTTTTAGTTTTTTCGTTTTTTTTTTTTGTCTTTTCTTTTTAATGTTACAGAAATAAGGATGAAATCGTTATTTCTTCCAATTCTTTCGCTTAATTTTTTTCCCATTTAATTATAATTTTCATCTCCTTTTTTATTGTTTTTAAAATGATTCATATATAATTGTTGTTGTTTACAATTCCCTGCTACCATATGTTTATCATCAAGTTTCTCTTATAGAAATTATGATAAGACCTTATCAGTGATTTCCAATCTTTCTTCAGTTTACTTCCATTTATTAATAAACATTATAAATATATATATATACTGTTCATATGATATATTATACTATATGTTATCAACGATACAGTACACATATATATGATATACTGTATACGTACAGTACATATGTGATATACACGGTATTTATACAACATAAATACTGTATACACATATAGATTTCATTGATTTAAGAGAGTTAGATTTAATTATAAATAATAATTAATTGTTTGTAACTTTAATTAGGAGCCAAAATGGATGATAAATTATTTAGAATGTTATATATACATCTATAAGGTGTTTTTTTTTTTGTGATCATTAACCATTTAGGCTTTTTTATTGAAATTAGAAATGACAAAATTTACAAAAATAACAAATTTTATTAATTTGACGATGAATTTTAATCAAATATTTAACAATTAAACATATTATTTTATCAAACATTGATGAGAAAAAATCCTACCTATCTTTTTACTGATGATATTTTTAGATTGAGACAATTACTGATGTATTGATAACTATTAATGTTTATGATAACATATGATAAAAATAATTAATGATATTATCAAAGTTTAATAAAAAAGCTTTTCTTTCATTCCTATTTTTTCTTACTTACACTTTGAGAAAGAAACGAGTGAATTATGAAAGCGAAAAAGTTGGATTAAATATGACAAAGTTTATTTGAAAGTAAATTATTTTTTAATAAACAAATTTAAAAAATATTTTAATAAAAATAATATTAATTGCTAAAACAATTATTTTTTTAAAATATAATTGTATGAATAAATATGAGATGTGATATGAGTGTAAAAAGAGAAAAAGAAAAAAAGTTGAATAAGTAAACAAATTTTGGATAAATTAAGGGAGGAGGGAAAAAATCGCAATAACCTGTCAACAATGTTTTTGCAACATATTTATTAATTGTTTACCTATTTTTCAATTCCTTTAACAAGCATTGTAATGGTACACTAACATGTAAATAATAATTATTTCATGTAATCATATCGATCGCAAAGTAAAAAAAAAAATATAATTATTAAAAGATAATGATTTCAGTAGTTAAATTAAATTTAATTTAATCTTTTTTTCTTTGTATTATTGTATTTTTTTTCTGATATTTGAAATTGAAAAAAAAAAAATTTGAATTGATCAATGTTTGCATAATTTTGTTTCTTTTCCGCGAATTACGCTATAGTACGTGTAACTTAGTAATATATCGATTACGCTAATTACGTCAATTACGTTAATGCGTATAATGAATAAACTGTTATCTTATTAAGATTCATATAATATGTTAAGGTATAGAGAATAAATTATTTACTTTAAAAAAAATTTTCCAAAATATAAATTACATGAAATATTGCAAAAATTAATAGTAATACCGTAAATGCATCATAAAAAAGTTATAATGTAAAGAAATTAATATTAAAATTAGCATTATCCAATTAAAATAAAGAAATTTGAATTATTCATTTAATTTCGCATAAATTTCAATAATTTTATTGTAATTGAGTTTAGCATAATTTTAGTAATTTAATAAGCAAATAAATAATTTAATTAAAATTTAATTAACATTTTATAAATTGTTTTTTGAAAATATGAAAAAGAAAAGAATCTGTTTTTTTTCCTTTCCTTTTTTTTTTTTGCAGTAAAATGGACGAAATTTCGGTTTCGGATTATAGGAGTACCATTTCTGCTCGACCAGTTTTTAGTCGAACTGTTGGAGCTATGTCTAGTCCAACATATGGTATGACAACATGTAAGTTTAACATTCTCATTAAGTTAATCAATTTATAAAATTAATTTAAAATTTTTAAATTATAAAAATGCCATCTATCCTAATTTGCAATATTTGATAATTTCAAATTAAACAATATTTTCAAAGTATGCTTTTAATAAATTCTCATCAGGGAATATAAGGATTAATTTTTATTAAATTCATAATTATGAATGCTTGCTAAATATCATATCACAATTATTTATTGCTTAATATAAAAATGAAAATCCGGAATTCCGGATAGAATATATGAGAAAATAAATTTTCCAAAAAAAAAAAATTAGCTTATTATCTATAATTTGAAGCAACCGGTGGTAGAATTTTGAAAACCGTAACGGAAATCGGTTCATCATCATTACATAGCAGTGGTATGTCACCATTTGGACAAAATGCTGCATCAGCAATTCGTGATACACGTGAACGGGAAAAGAAGGAAATGAGTGATTTAAACGATCGTCTTGCTTCCTATATCGAAAAAGTTTCTTTTTTTTCCGGATTAATTAATTATTCCGGATTAATTAATTAAAATAAGATATGAATAAGTAAATAATTAATCAAATAAATCAATTAGCTTAAAAGAAAAAGAAAAAGAAATTAGCCATGATTGATTAAAATATGCAAATTAATTAATTCAAATTGCAAGCATAGAATAAAGAACAATAGAATAAA
>NW_018108718.1:23416-27178 GCF_000183805.2 Loa loa | reverse complement strand
AATTTCTAAAACAATAATACAGGTAAATTATCCGGTTTGGAAACCGAAATTAACCTTTTACGACGTCGTGTCAGTAATTTGGAAGAGGAAATCGGTCGTATTAAACGTAATAATTTACAACTTGCCAATGAACTTACTAAGGCAAGAACGGTTAGTAAAGCTTATATTTTGCATCTAAAAGATGTTATCTCAGTTGACCTTTTCAATATGACCTTAAGCTTTTGACCTTGCTAATATTGTTGCTAATATTATCAGATATTTTAAAATCTAAAAAATAATAACAGATCTAATTAATAGCAGTTTTTTTTTTTTAATTACACAACATTTATGTATTAGAATGATTGAGTTAATTAATTTTTTAAAATTTACAAAAAATGAAAAAAGGTTATAGGTTATTGAAAAGGATTATTAATGAGAATCCAGATAATAGCTAATTAAAATGAAACTAAAATATAATATATGTATTAATAGTTGGTAGGATATATCCGGATCTTTACGATTGTTTTTTTTTTCCTTTCTTCAGGATTTGGATCAGGAAACACTTAATCGGATCGATTTTCAAAATCAGGTACAAACATTACTGGAAGAGATTGATTTCATGCGTCGTGTACATGATCAGGAAATTAGTGAATTACAAGCTATGGCTGCACGTGATACAACACCGGAAAATCGTGAATATTTTAAAAATGAGCTTTCATCGGCAATTCGTGATATTCGTGCTGAATATGATCAAGTATCCTTTAATTTTTTTTTTTTTTTTTGCAATAAGTAAGAATTATTAATTAGTATATGAATTATTAATTAGTATATAGAATTATTAATTAGCATATTAATTACCAGAATTATTAAGTAGTATTTGCGCATATACTGAATATCCTTTAATTTTTTTTCTCTTGCAATAAATAATTACTAGAATTATTAATTAGTGCATGCATAAATAAATGAAATTGCTAATTAGAGCACATACTAAAATTGCTAACAATTTTTTTTTCTTCAAAAGTAATTACTAAAATTACTAATTAGAGCATGCATACATACTGAAATTGTTAATTGGAGAAAAATGAAAATTCGTTTTTTTTCTTCTTTTTTTTTAAATTTATCAATTATTACAAATTAAAATATGAAATTATCAAATTAAATTTCTATTAATATGAAATTATCAAATTAAATTTCTATTACTAATGATAGATATACAATATGAATCGAACGGATATGGAATCATGGTATAAATTAAAAGTACAAGAAATTCAAACTCAATCAACAAGACAAAATTTGGAACAAGGTTATGCTCGAGAGGAAGTGAAACGATTACGTGTACAACTTTCCGATCTTCGCGGTAAATTAGCCGATCTTGAAGGACGTGTAAGTAATAGTATATCGTATTTATTTTAATTAATCATTTTATTAAAATGATTAATCTTTTGATAGGAATTAATCTTTGTACTTTTTCTTTTCTTAGTAAAGTAATAAAAAGCTAAAAAACAAAAAAAAAAAAAAAAATAAAAGGAAAGAAAAAAGAATGTATATTTGATTAGAAAGAAGGTAAAAAATAATAAGAATTTATTGCTTTAAATAAAAATAAAAAATAAAAAAATAATTTTAGAAAAATGAAATTTTTAAACATTTAAAAAAAAATTTTTTGAAAAATAAAAATTAACTTTCATTTCTTCATCTAACAAATTTTTACCTAAAATATTTGCAAAATCTATTAAATTACGTGCAAAAAAATTTCAACATATTTACAATGTTTAGTTTTTAATTTGAATTGATTTATATATAAAAAGAAATGAAATGATAAAATTGAAAGTAAATAAAAAATTTTGGAAAAGCTAAAATTTTAAATAATACTATTTAAAAATGTTTGCTTTTTTTTTCAATTTTAGAAAAAATTTCACATAAAAATATAAATTTTAAATTAATAGACAATTTTGTTCAATTTTATTTGTAGTGTTTCTCTTTTTCTTCTTTTTTTCGAATATATTTTTTTCAAAAATTTTAAAAATAAAAATTTCTGATGATATAAAATGCAAAATGAATGATATTTTATACGAAATATTTGAATAAGTTTTAAAAAAAAAAAGAAATTTGAATTACAGAATTCATTGCTAGAGAAGCAAATGCAAGAGTTGAATTATCAACTGGAAGATGATCAACGATCTTATGAAGCTGCCCTGAATGATCGGGATTCGCAAATCCGGAAAATGCGTGAAGAATGCCAAGCGTTAATGATGGAATTACAAATGCTTTTAGATACCAAACAAGTTTGTCAATATGCTAATTAATTTTTCATTTTTTAACAAAATTCAGTCGAAAAATTGAATATACAAGAGAAATATTAAATATTGCGAAGTTTTAATCAGGAATGAAACTTTACTAAATTTTCATACCTAAAAAATTTCATACTGTATCACCTGTATACAGTACTCGGCTAACAGTACGGTACGTGTAAATCTTGTTTACTCATTTACTATTAATACGATACATGTAGATCTTATTATCCATTAATTATCCTCATTAATGAAGGAGAAAAAGTTTATTTGTATCAATATAATCATTCATTAAGCATAGATATTGAATAATATTTTCCAAGAGACATTTATTCAGTATTACTTTTATACAGTACTCTGACTATGTTCGATACAGTACGTTTAGATTTTAATTACTCATTAATTATTCACTTCTAACCAAAATATATTATTGATGAAATCATTAATTAAACATAAATAACTGCCTTATAGCTGAAAAGACAATTTTCATTCAAATTACTCAATGTTTGATTTTAATTTGCTATCAAAATTTAAGACACTGAAATTTTTTTTTTCGATCAATTACAATATTAAAATAAAAAAACTAGAAAAAAAAAGTTTCTATTAGGAAATTATTTTCGTCTAAAATTTTAATATACAATAATTAATTGGAAAAACAATTAATTACTAACATCTAATTTTAAATTGGGTGAAAAAAAAGGATCAAAAAAAAGTGAATTTATTTATTTTTTAAAAAAAGAAAAGATTCAAAATAGCTAAATTTCGAAATATTCATTGTTAATTTTTTTCTATCAATTTCAGACTTTAGATGCTGAAATAGCAATTTATCGGAAAATGCTTGAAGGTGAGGAGAATCGTGCCGGTTTACGTCAACTTGTTGAACAAGTTGTCAAAACGCATGGCATTACCGAAGTTGGTGAAACCGGTAAATACCTATCATTTCTTTTTTTTTTCTCCTTCTTCTTTTGCCTTATCTTCATTTCATTATTATCTTCACTAATTTGATTGTTATTTTTTGCTATTCAAAATTTTATGAATAAACAAATTTTTTTTTTGACAAAAATTAGAAATTTTTTTTTTAATTTCATTTTTGTTAAAATAATTTATTAAACTTACATAAATTATTTATTGGAATTTTATAGTTTTTTAATTATTATATGTTATGATAAAATTGAAAGAAAAGAGAAATTGAAAAAATAAAAAAGAAAAAAGAAAAAAACAAAATTATTTAGAAAATAATTTATAGCTGATGATATTTTCCGGAAATTTTTGAATTTACGATTTATGAAAAAAAGAAACATTTCCGGCATACATTAAATTTAAATGGCTGAAATAAATTTTAGCTCAAATTTCATATCATTTGGTTAAAATTATCAATTCATAGGAGTAAAATGCTATTATGGAAATGATATGCAAAAAGCACATAGCGACAATTGCGCTTTACAAATATTTGAAATTTGTTATACTCATATTTAGGATTCAAATTATGCATTTT
>NW_018108718.1:19901-23396 GCF_000183805.2 Loa loa | reverse complement strand
TTTTTTTTTTTAATTTCATTTTTGTTAAAATAATTTATTAAACTTACATAAATTATTTATTGGAATTTTATAGTTTTTTAATTATTATATGTTATGATAAAATTGAAAGAAAAGAGAAATTGAAAAAATAAAAAAGAAAAAAGAAAAAAACAAAATTATTTGAAAATAATTTATAGCTGCTGATATTTTCCGGAAATTTTTGAATTTACGATTTATGAAAAAAAGAAACATTTCCGGCATACATTAAATTTAAATGGCTGAAATAAATTTTAGCTCAAATTTCATATCATTTTGGTTAAAAATTATCAATTCATAGGAGTAAAATGCTATTATGGAAATGATATGCAAAAAGCACATAGCGACAATTGCGCTTTACAAATATTTGAAATTTGTTATACTCATATTTAGGATTCAAATTATGCTTATTTCAAATCTTTTAATTTTTTCTACAATAAAATCAGCTTTTTATGATGGAAATGATCTTTTTTTTTTTCTTTTCACAACTTTATCATTTAAACTTTAATTTGAATCATTCATTAAAAAACGAAGAAAAAAAAATTTATTTAAATTTTCTGAATTAAAAAAAATTGTTTGCATGAAATTTAAAATTAAAGTTTATTTTCATCAAAATTTAACTGAAATATAAATGATTGATTGATTTGCATTTGTGTTTGTTAGAATGATTCAAAAATTTTGCTAAATTTAGAAGATAAAAAAAAACGAAAAAAAAAGGAATTCCATGAAAAGGATGTAGGGAAAATTTCAATTCTTTTTTTGAGTAATAATATTCCAATTTAAAACTTGTTTCCCTCTTATTACCTTTGGTTTTTTTTTTTTCGATTCGTCATCTTCAATTAACAATCATTTTTTATTTTAAATTATTGATTAATGACAGTAATTTTTTTGGGGGGTATTATCAGAATTTTGCCATCTTTTACAAAAATTTTCACCCTAACAAGATGTCTTACCACAGATCACCGTTTGGTAACTTTTTTTTTTTGTTCTGTTTGTTTCCATCCGAAGATATAGCAAAGAAATTTTTTAAATAATTAATTAGCATACTTATGATATTATTTATTTAATTTAACTTTATTAATTGTATTCATGAAAATTATTTTCGTGTATTTTCCTTTTCTGTTGTTTGACGTTTCTTTATAACTTTTAAAATTGATTTAAAAATTAATTTAACTTTATCGACTTATTGTTTTTGCAGGTTAAAATTGAAATGATGCATAATTTAGAATTTTATTTTATTTTTTTTTTGGCTAGCAAAATGATAGAATGATTATTTCTCATTTCTTTTGAAATTTTAAAATTGATTTTTAAAAAAGAAAAATGAAATGGTACTTGATAATTCAAATTTTTTTAGCATGTAAATTAGCTTGTAATTTTTTTTAGCTTATAAATTTTTTAGCATTGAAATTTTCAACAAATTCCAAATTTGATATTTTAAGAGAGTATTCGTGTACTAAAAGGTGAAACAGCTAGTCGTACGTCATTTCAACGTTCTGCTAAAGGCAATATTTCAATACAGGTTAACTTTTATTCTATTAATTCAAAAAAAAAAAAAAAAAATTTCGAAAAATAAATTTTTTTTAAAATTTAATTGATAATTATCGTACCAAATTTTGTATTAATTTATGCAAGTTAGAATGTATAAATTATTGTAACATTGACAGGAATTGAAATTTTTAGGTATTGAAATTTTAAGATTAGATATTAAAATTTCAGGATCATATATGAAAATTTCAGGATGCTGCATCAGATGGTAAATATGTTTTACTGGAAAACACTCATCGTTCCAAGGAGGAACCAATGGGTGAATGGAGATTGAAGAGAAAAATTGATGGTAAACGTGAAATTATATACACCTTCCCGAGAGATTTTATTTTAAGACCTGGAAAAACGGTTAAGGTAATTAATTTCTTCCAATTATACTATTTTGTCAAAATAAAATAATATTTCAGGAATTTTAAATTTACACTTTTTCTAATTCCTAACATTTAACAGTTAGCAGTTTGAGATAACGTTGACAATGTGCGGAAATGATTTTGGAATGATAACAAAAAATTTTTAAATTATTCAAATTTTACAAAATTCAATGAATTGACCTCAAAATATGTCATCATATTTTAATGAATGATTAAAGTAAAAAATTTCATTAACAAAAAAAAAAAAATAATGTTAATTATTAGGTTTGGGCTCGTGGCCAAGGAGTATACAGTCCACCTGAACAATTGGTCTTTGATGCTGAAGACTCATTTGGAATTGGCTCCAATGTACAAACCATTCTTTTCAACAAAGAGGGAGAGGTAATCAATTTTAATTGATTTAATTTTACAATAAATATTTTTAATTCAATTGGAAAAATTACGTGTAAAAAAATGAAGTAAATAAGATGTGATCAATTAAGTTAAAAAATTTAATTATTTCGTTATTCAAGTATAAAATTTGATAAATAATTCGATCCAATCCTTATTTAAGTAATTTTTTTTTTGCATTCAAAATGAAATATGGCAAATTAGATTATTTCAAATATGATAAATTAAATTATTTTTGAATTAAACCACTTTATTTTATGTTGAAATTTTTAAAATTACTTAAAGGAAAATGGAAAATTTTAATTATTTAGGGCAAAAAAAAAAATTTTTTCTTAATTTCAGGAACGTGCATCACATATTCAACGCTCAAGTCATACAATCAGTTAAAAACTTTTCCTAACAACAACGACAAACAAACAACAAACGACAAACAATAACCAAACAACAACAGCGACAACAACAACAACAACAACCAATTAAAATTACTTTTATTTAATTGAATTATCCGAACTGCTAATGAAGTGCTAATTGTTAATTCTGATATAATCCATCATTTTCAATCGATTTCCTTACAGTTTAAGCAAAATTTCCCTTTATTGTAATTGCAATCAAATTGATTTGTCATCAATTTGTCATTGAATCAATTATTCAAAATTATTTTAACTCAAAAATAGATTAATCATTCATATACATTAATAAACATACATATACATATAGTATATGAAATTATATATGTACACATATATATATATATATATATATATATATATATACCATAACTCATCATTTACCCTTTTCCATTAATTAATTAATTATATTATCCGTGGAATAATTGATTAATTAATGTACCACAAACTAAAATTATATTCTGCTGCATACGTTTTAAATATACGCTAGATGATCATATTTATCATATTTGGAAAATAGCACCTTTTATTATTTCTTAATTACAAATTAATTTCCTATGCACCTGCTTTGCTTCTTATTGATATATAGTTCTATATATTTTTGTTTTCTTTTGTTTTTTGTTTTGCCTTTTCTTCTTTATTTTATTTTATTTTTCTGATTTTAAAAAAAAAAAAAAAATTAAGTCTTTGTTATTTTTTTTTTTTTCTTTTTGCAATAAAAGGATTGTGTGTAGTTTTTTTCTTTTTCTTTTTTATTTCCGCCTATG
>NW_018108718.1:6017-19274 GCF_000183805.2 Loa loa | reverse complement strand
AAATGAAAAGTTAAGATTTAAATGCATGTTATTTAGCATCGTAAATGCAACAACACATTTTCATTTCGATTACTGCTTCTTTTCACTATTTTTAAGCTTTTCAGCATTCCGGATGAGACCTTTTCCTTTTCCGGATTGCATAATACACCAAATATTTTATTTTCTTTGTAGCATGCATCGCATACAGCAAGCACTGCTTGGGAAGTATACATTTTCGGATGAACAAAAAAGAAAAACAATTTCATACGTTAAATCGATTGAATTTTTCCGACCGGTTTAATAACGAAAGCATTTTGGAATTTCATAGTTGAATTATTTCCACTTCTTACTTCTTACTTGAATCATCCAGAATCTTTCGGTTCATAATAAAAGAAAGGAATTCATGGATATGCGAAAGAATGCAGGAGTTATTTAACCTGAAAGTTCAGTTAAGCTTTACCTTTCGAAATTTAGTTTTTGAGCTAAAAAAAAAAGATTTTGTAAATTTCGGTTTTTTCCTAATAATTTCCTGTGAATGTCCGGAAAATGCTCTATTTTATTTTAGGTTTTTTGAAGATCATACGAGACATACACATACATTATTTGATTTCGTTCTCCGGAAACATTTCCGGCCCTACTTGAAAATCGGCTTACTCTTTATTTTTCTCATTCTCTTAGAATATTAAGAAAAAAAAAGTGAAATTTATTACGTGTGAAGGGAACAAAAACGGAATAATTTATAAAGTTTTTAAAACATTTCAAAGTGTCTTTTAATTTTTCTAATTTGATATAAACTTCATAACTGCTGTTTAATCCTTTTCAATTTTAATTTTGACAGGATCAAAGAACAGTTTCAAATTTTAAAGTATGGAAATAAACTGCCTAAAAGTGCGAAAAAAAATTATAATAAAAGACCATTTCTTTTCATTTTTTTTTTTTAAAAACTTTGATGAATTGACTTTGTTTCATGAATCAAAGAACAGTTTAAAAAATTTAAAATATGGAAATAAATTGTTTTAAAATGGAGAGAAAAAAATCGCAAAAAAAAGAGTATTCTTTCTTTTTTTCAAACTTTAATAAATTAATTCAAGACAAACTTTTGAAACAAATCTTATTGAATTTTAATGGGATTTTTTTAACTTTTCTTTGAATTTCCAATAATATGATATCATTATGATAAACAATTGTTCATTACACACTATCATTCGATGATATTGTATAGTGATAAATCATGATTATAGCTTCCTCAAAAATCATTCCCATCGTGAATGAAGTAGAATTGCGCTCAAAATAAGCAATTCGAAGAAGCAAATTAAACCATGTGCACACATACATATGTATATATACATATGTATATCATATCATATAAATTGGATAAGATAAATAAATTCAACCAAAATTGCAAATATTCTTTTAAATTTCAAATACTTTGAGATTTCAAATTTTTAAAATTTAAAATTAAACCATTTCTGAAGCTATTTCCTAAATTATTTTATTACCATTACTAATGTGATAATTGATAATAGTTAATAGTAAATTGGATCTTATCAGTAAATTAGTTTATAATATCTAAAATACCGTCCAATTATTAGAATTATTTAATGATAACACTGATCGATAACTATTTCTCTCTTTCCTCTTTCATCATCTTTATTTTTGTTCCTGAAAATAATCTTTCCAAAAAAGATTTGTTCACTACTAATTACAGAAGTAAAATATTAGCTCTTTTTCAGTTCATCCTTCTATAAATTGTGCATTTATGTGTACCTAAAACAATACGATAAAAAAATATTTCACATCTATGTATAAATATAAATTTTGCAATTCAAAAAAAAAAAAAATATATGAAAAGGAAGATCTTGCCTAGTTACTATTGTTAATTAGCTAATTAATTATGCTATTAATTAATCAAGGTGAACAATGTGGAATAAAAAAAAGCACTTCACATCTATGTATTTATATACATTTCTCATACAAGAAAATGTATGAAACAAGAAGATATTGTTCAATTAGTATTATTATTATTAATTTTATCAGTTAATTAATTAAATAAAAAAAAGCAAAGCAAACAAGTGAGAAAGACAATCCTTTATGACTGTTAAAAAATGCAATTATTAATGGGAAAAAGGAAAAGAAAAGAGAAAGAAATGAATAATTGAATTATTAATTTTTCGCTTCCTAAAATATTCCGAAATAATTCACCAATTTTTTTTTAATTAATTAAAAACAATTTGGTATTAAAATTTCTCATAATAATCATTGGCTTATTGTATTAACGATTATTGGAATAACTATGTTATTATTACTTTTTTTTTTTACTTTGGTCTAATACAGGAATAGTTATGTTAACCTTTGCATTTCGCTGTTGTCCAAAAGATGACCGTAAAATTTCTGATGACCAATCGTCCTTTTGTCTCTCACTCTCTCTCTCTGTGGCCTATTATCTTCACTTATGGCTTAGTTTGCTATTAACTGAAATGCAGTAATGATTAAGCTTTTCTTTTTTTTTTTTTTGTCACCATTAATAGGTGACATTAGTGAAATATTTTCACATCTGTACAAAATATGACATTGTAATGATAAAAAAATGAAGAAAAAAAAAGTAAATTGATACAAAAGTATGATAATTGATGAATTTCTTCTTTTAAAAGATCAAATTCATATTGAAATATTACATTGCTTATAACATTTTTTGATCACAAAACAATTTCACAAAATTATGCATCGTCAAGATTTGTGTAAAAATTTTAAAATTCGAAATCAAAAATTCAAATAATTTCATTTCCATTACCATATTCTCTTTTAACATTGATATAATTTCAATGCGACAAATTTAAACAAAATTGAACATTTTTGAAATTTTGTTTTCATTTATATTAAATAATGAGCAAAAAAGAAAAAAAGAAAAAATGTAAGCAAATTGAAGTTAATTAACATATTGAAGTTAATTCTGAATTTAATTAACAACGAATTTTTCAATTTCATCAAAAAAAAAATCGACGATTATCGAATTGAAATTTAACTTTTGTTCAAATTTATTAAGTTTAAGAATCAATAATAAGGAATATTTGGTTGGAATTCTTCAAATTTCGTGAATTACTCGAAATTCCCAATCCGCAATGGATTTTTTTTGTTCATCGAACCAATACGGTATAAAAAACCTTCGTGGATTATATTACATCCGGCCAACTGTGAAATACCGGACCAGTCCATTAGTATGTCCAAATGGTAGATATCGATGGCCGTATTACAATATTTTCAAAGTTTCGGGAGATAGATGTTACGGGATGTTGTTACGTGTGGTGTAATTACAGTGTTGTTGTTTTTTTCCCCTTATAAACAAAAAATCAAAAGGTATCTTTCCTTTACATCTTATATTTTTATTGATATTAAAGCATATTATTTAATGTTAAATGTAAAGATATTAACTATCCATATTGTTTATTTTTCTTCTCTCTTATAACAAAGAAAAAAAAGAAAGGAAAAAAGAAAAGATAAATAAGAAAAGAGATTTCCTTTTCATATTTACTCTTTATGAAGTATTTTTATTGATGATAATTTTTTTACGTGATATATTTGACGTTTGACGCAAAAAGAAAAAAAATATTTAACATTTATGTTGTTATTTTTTCTTTTTACGCATAAATTTTACGTTATTAATTCTTCGATTTAATTCACTGGATAGCATTATCAATATAGCTTGAATAATTAAACATTAGATTTCAGCAAACATTAACCAATGAATTATTTAAGAGAAAGAAAAGAAAAGAACGTGAGGAGTTAAAGGATAAAGGATTTGTTGATTATTAATGTTTAATTGCAGGTAGTTGTTTAAAAAAAAAAAAAATTACGAACGAAGATTATGCAGCAGGTTGAACGATCTGATGCACAAGCCGTGATGGCTTTAAGGCATCGAAAAATCAACAGTCATGAATTAGAAACTAGCAGTGATAATTGCGTTACAGCTGAATGTAAGTTTATATAACTTTTCTCACTCTTTTTTTTTGCCCCACTTCAAAACATCAAAAACATCAAATTATATATATAAGATTTTAATCTTATCTCGCTATTTGATTATGAATTTGAAATGATAATATCATGTAAATGAGGTGCAATGATATTCTCCACTGAAGGTTTCTATGAATGATTGCACTCAAAGAATTATCGGTCCACTTCATGCAAACTTTTCATCAATAGTTGCTATCAATAATTTACGATTTATTTTTGTTGTGATTCCAATGAAGAAATTAGTTTTTTCGGTTATTTTTATAAGGATTATACTTTTTTCAAACAGTGATGATTTGTTCTTTGCAGACCAAATTATCGAAGCTCCAGACTGGGATGATGGCAGTGCTTATGACATAAAGAGAGATTTGGGAAAAACGATGGTTCAAAGGTTATTTCACTGGGGTCCAATGGCAGTAATTTGCCTAACATTAACTGTATGTCGCAATTATTGTTTCTGTAACAACTTATGAAAATATGAACTATTGACGTGGGAATTTTTTCTTTTCGTTGTCTGATCAAGAATTTCAGTCTTTCAAGTTTTCTATTTTTTCAGATTTTTAGTTTTTTCGAGTTCTCAGTTACTTTTCCAATTTTTTCGTTGCTTATGCATGTTATATATTTAAATCCCATAATCTGAGATCTTAAATTGTTTTTAGATTGGAACCGCTACTACGTATGTGCATTTGCAATGGTGGCCTTTAACTACAGTAACTTCATTCTTGCATCTTTCCCTTTTCTTATCATTCAATTACCTGACTCTAATTAATCTTAGTCGATCATCATTTTTCGGTCCGGGATATGCTCCATACAACTGGAAACCACCGAGAAAGGTATTGGTGATTTCAGTACAGTTTACCGTAGTCTTCACAATCATAGACATCCTATTTAATGAACAGATGGAACAGGGTTTCATTTGCTGTACCAACTTTCTTGTACCAACAAATGTACCAACTTTCTTTGAGATGTGATTTCAATTCTCATCCTTTCGTGTCCATAAAACTATGCTGTTGGTAGCATTATTTTTGAGCGATGCATGGTTTTTTTCTTTTTTTGGCAGTGGTAAAATAAAAATTTTAAGAATTCAGTTTGACAGTTTTAGGAGGATGAAGATCGGTTACAGTATTGTCGAATATGTAATGGTTTCAAGATGCCTCGTTCGCATCATTGCTCAAATTGTGGTCGCTGTGTTTGTAAAATGGATCATCACTGCCGTAAGTTTGGTTATATTTGAAAGAAATTGGACGCAGTTAGCTGGAATGGTTTAGAGATAAAGTAGCTTTGGAGGTGAGGTGCACGGCATTCAGGAACTGTATCAGCTTTAGAAAAAACTGTTTGAACTATTTTGTACTTTGGTAGGAAGACTGAAAAGATCTTCAATATCTAAGCAGTACCTTGACTTGGTTGATTAAGTTCAGCTGTTCTATTTATCTTGGTATCTGTTTTTCATTTTTAGGATATTTCTTTTTATTCCATAGATTATACTTTTAGCTTGGATAAATAACTGTGTTGGACATCGAAATCATGCACTCTTTGTGCGCTTTCTTGCCTCAGCAACACTTGGTTGCATTCATGCTGCAATAATTTTATCTTCTGCTTTATATCGCTTTTTATTCCGGGTAATCTTCTATATTTTTTTCCCCCCATACTCTTGCAGAACTTACAATGAGCAAGTATTCATATCGGTTTATTTACATAATTTGTCATCCTTCTGCTCTTTACATTCTTCATTTTGGCTAACTTCTCTTCTTTTTACGTTATCCACAATGCAGTTATGCTGCTTTCTTATTCCCACAAGTATAATTCACTAAAGAATTATTTTTGGCAACCAGAAACCAATCATTTCTCATTAACAGCACTGATTCTTTACTATATTTTTTACATTGTAAGAAGTTATGTTCAAGTAACACTGACTATCACCTCTTACTTCTGTTTGGCTACCAATCATGATGTAATTGCTTCCTGAACTATTCACATTCCGGAGTCGGGAATTTAATTTGAAGATCATCCATTTTCTATATTTTTCTTCCTTCATAATTAAGACCGTTAAAGATGTATGAAATGAAATTTGCTTCTTTTTTTCTCTCATTTTTGTGTGCGATTCCGGATGTTTCTAGTTTTAAGATGTATTTTAAATGCTCGTCAATACATGATCCCATGTGTAGAAAAAGAGTCATAGTTACGAAATTGCTATTTTCATCAGTGGACTGAGATTTTGGAAATTAATTTTGTCGTTATTTGCTAAAACTAGAAAGCTTATATTCACAATTTCAGGTGTGGTATTTCAATTATGGTGATAGCAATGAACTGATTGTTTTATCATTATATTCATTTATTTTTGTTATATTTGCATTTGGCCTTACATTGGGTGTCATAATTTCAGTTGGTTTTTTATTAGGTGTACAGATTCGAGGGATAATGCGGAATCGTACTGGTATTGAAGATTATATTGGTAATACCTACTGAAACGATTTCAAAAATTTTTTTTGCATTTTTTATAATTTATGCTCTGCAAAATGTGCTGACTGATTTCAGCTCTAAACGAATATTGTTTAAATACACAAATTTTAGGTGCAATTTACAATTACATAACTTCCATGCGAAATATGCACGATAAAATTATACTATTTAAAAATTGTATTTTATCTTTGCAGAAGCTAACTCAGTACTTACAATTATTATTTAATGTCACATTTTAAATGCTATCATCAAATACTTATAGACATTCATACTCATTTCAGTTGATAAAGCAAACGCACGTGAACGAAATACTGCATTTATCTATCCTTACGATTTGGGTTGGCGTCGTAATATATCTGATGTGTTATTAACATTGGATGGTATACCAAAAGGAAATGGAATTTGGTGGCCTGTCATGCATCCAACTACACAGTTTACACTTTCGGTTCATTATTTAAAAGCAAAAAATCTTTTTAATTAATCACAGATATAGAATCAAGAATAATTTTTAGAAAACTGTTTGAAAATAGTCTATGTTTTATAAAAATTAATTATTGTATATAGTCCTTTTCGTAAATATAAATATTTTTTTAAAAAAATATAGTTTATCAATTAGTTTTTTGATATAAGTTCAAGTTACTTTTGCACATCTAACTACCGCAGCCATAATTCCGGAATTATGGAAGAATTCCCACCCGGTGGGGCTTTTCCGGGGCATCATGAAATATTTTTGCTTATTTGTTGCCTTTCTAAATCTATGTGAGAAGTCCCCTATTTCCTTAATTTTTCTAATGCTCGAAATATTTTTATTAAATTAAGGCAATCAGTTTTTCAAACCAAGAAATATAACGTTAAGCAAATATTTGGGAGGAAAAAGACATGTATAGTATTAAATATCTGAGACTGATTAGGGAAGATTTATTTCCCTGTAACTATTGCTGTTGCAGAGGAAAAAAATTGAGTTTAATTGTAGTCTATTAAAATTTGAAAGGAAAGCTTCAAATGATATCACTTATTCCCAAGAAGTTGAAAAGAAGGATAGAATTTCCAAACATTGTCACATTTAATTTTTCAATCTAGTTTTTGCTAATATTTTCCGACATTATTTAGAGAGGATTTATTTTCCTTTAAATATTGCTGTCGCACAAAAAGTGTTATTCTCCGTCCTTGAATATATGAGAGAAATTTTCAAGTCTCTATTTATCGTTGAGGTTTTGAACAGTTAAGGTTGACGACTTACTCACTCGAGCATTATTTAATGTCTGCCTGTATTGCTGTGATTAAGGCATTCACTCAATGTCCTTCATGGTCCTCTTGAAGTGTGGCTCTCACTTTTGTCACAATAAAGCTTTTAATTCAAGTCATTTAGAGGATTATTATTATTATTATTATTATTATTATTATTATTATTATTATTATTATTAATTATTATTTTTGTCATTACTGTCATTATCAATTATTATCAATTATTATTATTTATTAATTATTACTATTCCTGGTTTGGTCGGTTAATTTTAATGGTGGCAGTTATAATAGTGGTGTGGTGTTGGTGTATCCTTCAGTTATCTAATATTCACACTTATGCATACACGAAAACACTCATTAATTTGTCTATAGGAAATAATTGACATTTTTTGCTATAGCTCGTTTTGATTCATCGGTTACTTTATTTGGAATAATTATTGAAAAATGAAAAAAAAAGGAAAAATGGTTTTCTGTCGTTATTTATCTAAGGAATACTACAAATTAACTGCTTTTATTGATGAAGATTTTTGCAAATTCATTTGAGAATAAATCCATAATCATTTTGAAAATAAAGAGAAATAAATCCATAATCATTTTGAACACTTTATCAAGTGATTGATCAATGTTCAATTTATTATCGTCAATTCTGATGGTATCTTTGATATTTGTGGTTTTTCTTTTTTTTGTTATTGGATTCGGACAACAAAATTTAGTGTTTTTATCGAATGTAAATAAATATTTCAGGAAGAGCAATTGTTGCAAAAGAAATACAAACGAGATAATGCTCATGAAGTTGAAATTATACGGAATTTCTCGGGTGGTTATTGTACATCGCTTAAATTAGGCATTTCTATTTGGTTTTGTCAACCATGGTCAGACGAAACACGACAAATGGTGAAGGTGAGTTCAACTTTTCTTCACCGTTTACTTAAATATTTACTAATCTATGTATTCCTCGACTTTCAATTTAATTTGCAGCACATAGAAATTTTGAATTCAGGAATTTAATTTTGTTTGTAAGCTTTTAAAATGATATTCTTTCACAGTCATGACTTTTTTATCCTATGACGAAGATTTTTCAGATTGGTGAGCACTGGATGGTAACTCGAGTTAGTAAACATTGGTTTTATGGTGCTTTAATATATAAGCAGGAAACAGTGAAACCGGGAAAAGAAAAAAATATTCTGATTAGAGGATGGTTTCCGCGAATATGCGCTCGAAGATTATGACGCGAAAACGGAAATGATTTTCTTGTTTAGATTTCAAACTTTCATTTAAATTTATTCATTATTAGTTCGTCGACCAAATATCTCAACCTTATTGGAAACGAGAAACTAAAGGACTACAAATGTGCAATATTTCAATTGTTTATCTTAAATTAATGAAATGATCATCCATTACATATGATCATCCATTACATACCCCCTCATTGAGAAACTTTTTCAAAAGCTAGCTAGGTTTTTTTTATTTCCATCCGTTTCTTGCTCCAGAGCAATCAAATAGGCTAAATGGTTCTAGAATCTGTTTTCTTTTAAACTCGGAAATATTTTATCTTTATTTATGATTCTGTGGATGATAAATGAGAAATCACAGATGAATCAAAATCTCTTCAATACAGATATCCACTTTCTTAGAAGGAAAAAACATATCTGAAATATGATCTTAATGAATTGTATTTTCAATGCTGTTGAAAATTAGCTAAAAAAACATTAGCTAATTCAAGCTAATGTGACGAAATTAAGGACTATCTGTGATTGAACTATTTTTGATGGCAGCTAGGTTGTTGACATCGTAGCATGCCTTCATGAAATTGCTGACATTAGTATGCTAAATAGGTTTGTGAAAATTTTTGTGAAATACACATTATTTGGACATGCTTGTAAGTTGTGTATTGGTAATTGATGAAGATTTTTCTGATATTATTTCCGTTTTGTTTTTTTTTTTTTTTTGTTTTCTTGTTCATTAAATTTGTTTTCAATATTTCTGTGATATTTACATTTTAGATTTATATGTTTAGCGAAACACATGATTGGACAAATGTTGCATAAGAAATGTTGTAGATCGCAAAACGTGTTTTGACGTAAGTGTCCGCGGCATTGAAGTTCAGCCGAAGGACGTTTTCAAAGTGCAAACCTTTACATATAATTTGCTTTTCCCTTTACAATCGCTAATTATTCCGTAAGTCTCTTACTAAAATTCTAATGCTATGATCACCTTAAACGATCAAAAAAGAATATCGTGATTTTAAATTGGATGATGAGTCTGAACTTATAGCTTATGTCTATCTTTACTCAGAGCTTATAATCTCTGAACTGATAACTTCATGTTTGCTAAAAGAAAATTTGGTATAATTTCAAGCTGGATGAATATTAACAAATCGACAAATACTCAGGGTGTGATAGTATTAATTTAATTTCACTTTAATATAATAAATTCCTTCATTTCCGAGTTTTTATGATTTACTCCCGAATTACAGCAATCAAAAATGAATGTATCCCAGGGAATTTCTGGAATTTATTCATTGGAGCAAAAAATCATTAATGAATTTCCTTCAGTATATGAATTAGCGAAACGAAATAAGCAGAATGAATGAAAGAAACAATGAACGAAATAAATCTATTGAAGTTTAAACTTGGAAAACATTTGAAATTTTTGTTAAGTATCGAAATATATGCTAAATGTTGTCCTAAAAATCATATTCCGCATCGGTTCGTTATCGGAATATGTACTGAATATTGTTCTTGAAAATCATACTTTTCCGAACAGTGTTCAAATTGAAACATCCTATTAGGATCGTTTTCATAGAATTCGGAAATTTTCAATAAGTTCATTCCTCCATAATAACTGGATGTTGTGCAATCTTGGCAATTTTTCTTCTTTACTGATCTAACCGGAAAAAGTCAGGACATATATGTGTTCAATGATGGAATTATTACCTTTAAATTTAACCGAATTACCGAATAAACTATTACGGAATTATTCAACAGACAGAATTATTATTGGATAAAAAACATGAAATACAAATGAGTGACCGTGCCTACAGTAATCTTTAATGGCTTAGCTTTCCGGAAGAGATTCAGCTTATTGGTTTATTGAAATTTTTTTTCCAGACAATATTACTTTCACAAATGTTATGGGATATTTAATTGAAAAATGAAGATAAAAATGAAAATTCCTCTCTCCCATACTTTCAATGAATCATTGTGTTCTGTTGTGAAACGATGATATCATCCGGTTGATTATAATTGACCGTATCATTTAAATTTATTTATTTTTTTCTCGTTTTCTCTATCCCAATAAAATTGATGGTGTACGGTATTGATTATAGTCGTGATAAAAATTTCAATTTTCATGACAAAACATTAAATGTAAATGAGGAATTCAAAAAAAAAAAAAAAAAGTTGAAAACTAACAAAATGCAAATATCATATAAATTATTTAGTAATCAATGTAATTTAAAATGAAATTTAAATATATTTTTGATATAAATGTAAATCTTGAAAATTTAAATTTTATAGAAATTTCTTTTTTTCCGAATAATTATAATTAACAGACGATTTAAAAATGATAACAAATCCGCGAACAAATATTTATAATGTATATGAATATCTAAATAAATGTATTAATTAAACATTAATCAATCATTTATTAATTAGTTTCTGATTTAAATTCAATTAATTTCATTTCTACAAAGCAATATTTTTCTTTTTTCTTTTGTTTAAATTTTTAAAATTAAGTGAAGAAATTTCTCTTTACTCAAGAAATATAAAAAAAAAAAAACTCTTCATACCTTGTAATTGCAGTATGAATCATTAGGATAGAAAGATGAATTTATTGAAACTAGGTTTCATCTTTGATCATCATCATAATGTAAATATTGAAATTTTCGTTGATCATCATCGGAAGAATAATGAATTTGGACGATGACAATCATTAAAGATTTATGTGACAATTAATTAGAAAAAATTAAAATTTAATTTTCAAATAATTTTTTAATACATTTAAATTCGTCAAATTATGATTTTTTTTTTTTTTTTTTAAATACATAATGCTTTCAATTTTAGCTTAATTTTTTATGAAATATGATTAAATATGGCGAAGTGATTTGCTAGATAGAAAATGATCTTTGATATTTCAGTGAATTTAATTAAAAAAAAATAAAGAGAAAAAGAATTAAACCGTAATTAGTGAAATCCAAACTGTAATTAGTGAAATCTAAACCGTAATTAGTGAAATCTTTGTTTTTCTATAGTACTTATTACTATATAATCAGATATGAAATTCCTTTTCATTTTAAAATTTGATATAAAAATTTTAATCAATAAGTTATTAAGTAATTGCCGGTTCATCATTATATTTTATCCTTATTTTTGACCTTCCATTCTATCCCATTTAACCTAAGTTATATAATCCGATGTGATATAATGATGAACAGAGTAAATTAAAAGTTATTTAAAAGAATGTGACATTATTAATTTTTCTTCTTTGATTTAATACCATAATATTAATTATTTGAAATTATTCGTTGCTCATTTTTCGATTATCTCTGATAAATATCAAATGTATAAAATCATTTCTTATTCCATAAATATTGCTATTAATTTTCCTTTTCTGAATATTCTTTTTTTTTAGCTCTAACAAATTAATGAAATTTTTGGGATATTCCTTAATTTAAATGGATTTCCGGTATTTAATTCAGGATTGAAATTTGATAATACATTAATGGAAATGATTGCTTTTTTATCTATTCAGATTAAACGCAACCCGAAAATATGTCATCAAAGGCGGAGCTCATCAAACAACGATGACATAGGAAGATGACAATAGGGAAAAACAATCTATGGAGTGCTATCCTGATCCACGAAATAGACCAAACCTCCTTCTCCTCCTCCTCTTCCTCTTCCTCCTCCTCCTCCTCTTTCTTCTTCGCCTCCTCCTCCTTCTTGTGCACATTTAGTTCGTGCTATTGCTGTTATTGCTGCTAATTCTTTCAACTATTTCATTCCATATATTTTGATCGAGTTAGATTTGATCGGATTTGATCGAGTTAGACTTGATCAGACTTGATCTAATCTGATTTAAAAATCCTTAGTTTAAAATTTAAACTTTTAATCATATATACATTAGCTAGCTGATTTAATTTCAATCACTTTTTATCGTAGTAATTGGAAATATTAAGCGAATGCCGAATTTTTCCATTCTTTTTTTTTTTTTTTTTTGATAATGTAAACTTTCATTAGTAGATGTTGAATATTTAAGCGTGTGATTTAAACTTATTTTACGTGTATATCAAAATATTACACTTACACGTCAATTTTTTCACGTCTAAAATAAAATACTGTTGAATATTTAAGCGTGTGATTTAAACTTATTTTAACGTATATATCAAAGTATTACACTACACATCAATTTTTTTACGTCTAAAATAAAATGCTGTTGAATATTCAAGCGTGTAATTTATGCTTACTTTACGTATATATCAAAGTACTGCACTAGCACGTCAATTTTTTTACGTCTAAAATAAAATACTGTTGAATATTCAAGCGTGTAATTTATGCTTACTTTACG
>NW_018108718.1:3075-4182 GCF_000183805.2 Loa loa | reverse complement strand
ACCTCTCTCTCTCTTCTTCCTCCTCTCTCTCTCTCTCTCTTTCCCTTTAATTCATTGATATTTAACAGTTGACAACAGTTGAGAACGAATGAGGTAGTATCATTAATGTTAGATGTGATTGTTATCAGATCAACACATCACTATTTTTATCATTTATATTGGAATGAAATATTTATTTACATGTAAAAATTGATTTTTTTTTTAAAATTAAAAAATAAATCATTTACAAACATAATATTTTAACTTTTTATTTAAAAAAAAAGTGAATGATATGCATTGATCCTTTAATAATTTTAAAAATTCATCAATAATATCATAACATAAATAAATTTGTTTATTGTTTGTTAAAATTTTTTTCAATTCATTTTATTGTTTATCTTTTGTTAAATTTTTGATCAATACAAATAATTAATTTGTAAATTAAAATTTATTATCATTTTTTTAAATTTATTTAATTCATTTTATCAATTTCAATTTTAAATTTGTTATTGCTTAAAATTATTCCTCTTTATTATATCTTAACTTTAAGGTTAGGCTTAAATTTACACTTAGACTTATGTTTAAATTTTTTTAAGTATACTGTGATAAATTTTTAAAATGGCTACTTTTTCTTTTTTTCTTTTTCAAAATTTTATAGTTACATAGCAATAAGATTTAAAAAATGTTGTTAGTAATAAAACAACTGTTTCATTCTTTTTTTTTTCTTTTTCTCATCTTTTCCGCACATTTTCCGAACTTTTTATAGTTAGATAAACAAAATGAAACTTCGATTTAAGCGTAAAACCTACGTATTATCTAATATATTTGACGTAAATGTTATGTTGAAATATTAGGTAGATGTAATAATAAACTTTTCGGTAAATTATTATTATCACATAAATTATTATTATTATTACTATTATTACTATTATTATTATTATTATTATTATTATTATTATTATTATTATTATTATTATTATTATTATTATTATTATTATTATTATTATTATTATTATTATTATTATTATTATTATTATTATTATTATTATTATTATTATTATTATTATTATTATTATTATTATTATTATTATTATTATTATTATTATTATTATTATTATTATTATTATT
>NW_018108718.1:0-2362 GCF_000183805.2 Loa loa | reverse complement strand
AATTAATTAATATGATGTAACAAGCTGAACATTATTCGGGAGCAGGTGTTTTAGGTTGACAAAAAGTAAATGCATTTCCATTAATCTTTCTCATTTTATTTTTATTGAAAAAAAAACTTTTTTTATCGATACTTGGAAAAAACATCGTTTTAAAAAAAAAGAAAATAAATAAAAAAGCTATAGAAAGAATTAGGAAAATTTTTGAAATTAATTTTACAAAAAATTAATAAATTATACGTCGAATATTTCATTTCTAAAATTGTAATACATAATAAGTATAAGAATGGGATAAATAAATATAATATAATAAATTTCATGTAAAGTTTTTTTTTCTCTTTTGATTTTATTTTAAAATTATACTATTTCCTATTTTTAAATTTTCATTAAAATTTCATAATTTAATTTTTTTTAAGAAAATTATTCTATTTAAGTAAACTATTAAAAGAAAAATAGAAATGAAATTTTTAGATTCAAAAAAAAGAAAAAGATAAGACAGGAACAGGTTTACATTAAAATTATCAATTGCAAAAATAGCTCCATATTTTTATCACTTTATTGTTTATCAGTTTGAAGTAAATAAGTATACGAAAAGTATAACTATTGATATAATTCAACTTATTAACTGATAATTGTTAATAACTCTTGTAAAAGAAAAGAAAAAAAGCATAGTTTAATTAATATATGAAATGAGATCGAAATATTTTCTTAGTTGATTCCTTGGATTAGTACATTGTATAAGTTAATACGTATCACTCACTGATAACTGATAACTTCACTAATAATTTCATCAATTTTATTACTTTGTTTTGATCATTAGAGATTAATGGAATTTAACATTTGTTCCAATAAAAGAACCCTCAATTTCTCCTATTAAAATACTTCCGAGACATCTTTGGGATAAACTATCTTAAACTTGAGTTCTTTTTTTTCCCCCAATAAAATACCCCGAGATTTTCCTCGAGATTTTCCCAACTAATGTTATCATAATGCAATTTACCTTTTCTCTATTTTTACAGATAATAAATTTGATAATAAAGATAATAAAATATTGCATATACGTTTCTCAGTACAAACAAATTCCTTTTATTAACATTAGTTGTTTTTTCTTCCTTCCTTTTTTTTTCTTTTTTTTAATTTTTTTCATCATTGAAACTTCCTCCTCATTAATAAAATGGAATAAATCGATAAATCGATTACCGTATCCGATTAATTATAATCGGAAATAAATAAAAATTCACTTATTATTGTTAATTTCAATACTTTATATAAGAAAGTATTTGTAGAATTAATATATTATAATACTTTTTTTACAGTAGTAGTGTATAACTTCTCATATTTATATTTAATTTCATTTAATACTAATTTAAATTTAACTTATCCAAATGAAAAAATAATTATCCACATGGGAAAATTATACCCATCCTAATTTATTTTACCCAATTCCTTAGGTTACTTTCCCAAGATTTCCAATAAAAATGAAGCTGTAATAATTTAAGATATTCATTTCACCAAGAGCGTAACCGGTCATCAGCAATGCATGTGATGCTGATTGATATGGTGGTATCTGATCACAATCGTCAATCTGTATTTTCTCATTCTTTTCATCTATTCCAAAAAAAAAAGGAAAAAACGAAGGGTTGGAAAATGGTATTATAGCATAATATTTATCTATTCCTTCCATCCATCCATTCTTCCAAACATTTTCATTTTAGGGACAATAAAAAAAAAAGTTACGATAAAAAAAAAAAATCTTCCAATCTTTTGATAATTCCATTATGACGGAAAAATATTTTGCAAAAAATTTCATAATTTATCAAATATTTTTAGATATTTTATATTTTATTAATTAAAAGGTTAGAAAGTAATAAAAAAAGTTTAAAATGATTTTAAAAAATTCCTTAAAAATTTTAGTTTTTCATAAAATTAACGTTGGATTTACATGCGGTACTATTATTTATGTTAATTATAATTACCTGTAAATATTTACATATTTAAGTAAACATTTATGTACTTAATGTATTTAAATGATATGTTTGTAAATTTTAAGTGATAAAATTACTATGATATGATATTTGAAACTTTAAAACATTATGTCTTAATGTATTTAATCACTTTTCATTTTTTTTTCATTTCAACATTTATTTTTGATTAAAGTAAATCAAAAACTATGTGATCTAGCCATTCCATATAATTTCACTGATAATTTAATTTTAAAATTTTCCAAAAATTATAAAAAATTCGATATATTTCATTTTTAATTATTATATAATTTCATTTGTTTTAATAAAAAGATTTATCAAGAAAATAAGTTTATCAATTAAAATTTTTCTTTTTTTTTTTTTTTTTAGACTAAATTTCTTAC
>NW_018108717.1:30702-33634 GCF_000183805.2 Loa loa | reverse complement strand
TTAGGAGAAATAAAATGTTAAAATTTCATAAGGAAGAAAAGAATGTAAAGTAATATTTGAAATGATACAATTTTAGACTTCAAAAAAAAAAATCCACAAATTGGAACATTTCGCAATAATTCTGCATTTTATATTGGTCAGATTTCATTCTTCCAATAAAAATTGATACTATCTAATACTATCATTATTATTATTGTTGTTATTGTCAAAAAATGGGTGAGAGAAAATAAAAAAAAAAACTATCGCGAGACTGTGCGTATGTATTTTCTCGTCTTCATGACACGACTTGTTTAAGTGTCACAATTTTATAATCATTTATCATTGTCGATGTTTTATCATTCAATAATGACCGAAATTTAGTGTTAATAAATGAGGAAAATAGATTCTTGTGTCATATCAATTTTTGATTATATCAAAAATAAGTTGATAAACGTTGTTTTTTTTTTTTTTTTTTTTTTTTGCTAACAAAACATTTCTTAATATCAATACAAACAGAAGCACTGTTTAGTGATTTTATCAAATTTACTATAAAATGATAAATAATATTGATAAAGCAGTATGGAAAATATACAACAAAATTTATTCACGAATATTCCAAAACAATTTGAATACGATCTTGCTACAATCTTGATTTGCCAGAATCAACGATAATTTATTAATTAGTTAGTAAACAAATTAAACAATCAGTACCGTTGAATGATTTAAGCAATGCTTTTGAATTAGCAACAACTACCGTTGTTATAAGATAAAAAATGTCTGATATAGTTTTGAATGATAATCAATCATTTCCTAGATGATAACAGCAAATGTGAAAACAATTAAAAATTTTAACAATTACTATTAGGAATATGAAGTTATAATATTATAATATACCATTATTATTGTAGTATGATTTGATTATGGCTGTTATTATTGGTTTCATAAATAATGCAATGAATTATATATTTTATTTTATACATTAATTGGAACAAAAATCAATATCGGATAAATTAACACAATTATTGGTGAAATGAAAGTTAATGAAATGGTTCATAACAAGTGCAACTAAATCGATCAGTTTTCCGTTTTATTATTAAAAAAAAAAAAATAATTGCAAACAAATTTATTTGCGAATTTTCAAAATAAATCTTTCGTTATGGAATTTATTGCAAAAAAAAATATATATATATATATATATATATCCTCTCTGCAAAATAATCATTAATAATATTAATGATATATAATCCATATGATCCGGAAATTTTTTAACAAAAAAATGTTTTTGTTTTCTCTGAAAATGCTAAATTTTAGTAATTTTCGAAGTGAATAAAAGAAAATCAGGTATTATATTTATAATAAAATAATTGCTGAGTTATTATTAATTTTTCAACAAGTTTTAAGCACTCTTTTCATTTGACATTTTTGCTTCATTTCCTGTTTATGATGATAAATATCGTATTACTACCTATCCATCAATATCATACAGCTATAGCAAACTATTAATTATAATTAAATGTGGAAAATTTGAAACAATTATTTACTCATGATCAGGTAGTAAAAGGTAGGAAAAAATAATATGGACGATAAAAATTCAAGCTAATTCTTCAAATTTTAATAATTCTGATAAGGAAAAAAAAAAAGAAGAACAAAGAAAGAGGTGAGAATGTTTGCTTCAATTAATTTAATTTGTAAATTTTTATCCTTTTAAAATGATTCAAACATGCATATCATTTGATCATAAATTATATTTCACAATTTCTTATTTCAATAACTTGTATTGAAAATTATCATGATAGGTCGATATTTAGTAATCAAATCATCTGATAATTTTTGACAATAAGTTATTTATTGCAAAAAACAATATGAGTGATATTTGTTCAATTATTGTAAACAATTTTGTTGTTATGTGAAAGAATGGGAAAGAGTTGAAGTTGTAGAAGAGATAATAAAAAAAAAAAAAAAATAAAAATAAAATAAAATTTAGCAATGATAAGAGATGAGAAGAAAAGAAGGATAGATGAATGTTTTGTTGTTTAGTTCAACTAATTTGTCAAATATTTCTAGTTTTTGTGAAAAATGAAAGAAAAGGACAAGATGACAAGGACAAAAAAGGACATAGAATAGGAAGGGGAAGAGAAGAAATAAATGATGCAAGAATGAAAGGTAAAAGGTACATCAGGTGATTCATATAGAGAAAAAGGTTTGTTAATACATTAACAAATATTTTCGAAACTTGTTTCTTTCTCCATTGCTCACCTATTTTCGTTTAATTCAAAAGAAAAAAAAATATTTTTCATAAAAATATCAAAAGTTAAAGTTAAACGTAATATAATTTAATTGTTATTTACAAGAGAAAGGGAAAAAAAAGAGAAAAAACAATTCAGGGACTGATTAATTGTCTTCTAATCATAAATATTTCACTATTATTATTACTTCTAATTATTGTCAAATTATGATAATTGAAACTAGCCATTAATCATATTATATATAAAATATCGTTCTTAATTATAATTTTTAACTTAATACCTAAAATAAAACAATAATGAATTAACAACATCATAACTGTTAATAATTAAAATGTTAATGACTTATCATATCAATAAATATTTTTGGAAAAATTGGAAAAGAAAATAAGAGAAAAGGTAATGATAATGCATTTTATAAACAGATATTTCAAGTGTACTTACTTAAACTTATCATACTCAATGATAATCATAATACTTCTTTGAAACATTTCCCTTATCATTTTCTCCTTTTTATCATTTAAAGGATATACAACCAAATTTATAATTATTATATCGGTTCAGCTATTTGTTCCAACAAATTGTGGGTTGTGAATTGGAATAAAAAAATTTTATTTCTTTACCTTATCCATGATCTATATATATATATATATATATATATATATATATATATATATATATATATATATATATATATATATAATAATAAA
>NW_018108717.1:28414-30637 GCF_000183805.2 Loa loa | reverse complement strand
CGGTTAATTTGTACTAAATTAATTGTTTTAATTACATTTAATGTAATGCTAGTAATTGTATACATTACTGTATAAATTCTTAACACTTTTCCTTTTCTTTTTATAAATTTATATTATTATATGCACATTAAATTAGCATTTGACTTGAAAATACTCAAACAATCAATTCAATTAGCAAATTCATTTATTCACATCTAGTTTATATATGTTCGCCTTTTTTTAAATTTTTTTTTATTTAATTAATATAATTTAATCAAAAAATCATCCTTTATTTGCTCTAATATCGATGAGTATATTTGGTAATTGACAAATTTCAACATACAGTTTTGACTTAATTGCAATTATTTCCATTTTATTATCATCATTATAGATGCCTTCAATTTTTTTTCTTTTTTAAATTTATCTCAAAAATTTGTTAGACCAAAATGATGACAAAAACCAATAACTTCATGCTAAATACACTTTTAACGCTTATGTAAATCATAAAAAAATAAAATTAAAATTAAAAGAAAAAAGTACCATGAAGTGGGAATATGTATAATTACAAATAATAAGCTGAAGCAAATTTTTCAAAAATTGAGTCCCACTAATGGGAAAATACAAAATAAAAAATGGTAAATTTAGCATTCATCAAAATCTAATTTTTCCGGACGAAGATGGAGATATTGAAAGTCGAGTTTGTGATCGTCGTCTGAATGAGCCTCTTTTTTTACTGGTTTCAAAAAATTTCTTTAAATCTCGTACCGGACGCTGCCTTTCAGCATGCATACCATCAATGGGATTCCAATCAAGATTATTAGTTTCCTCATCTTCATCTATAACTTCTTCATCCTCTGCGAAATCCGTAGAATCAGATATGGATTTCCTTTTTGCAAGTGTTTCGCTCAACAATCGTTCCTTCACTCGTGACATTCCTGATTCATTTTTGCATTCTTCCAGAATCTTAATTATTTAATTGAACTGTTGTAAAATGATTAAATAGAAAAGAATAATTTAAATTTCGATTAATCGATTAATCAATAAAAAGAATAAAAAATTCCTTACTATAGGATCAGTTTGCATTTCACTCTCTATTATTTCTACAAATGGCTTCTGAATAAATTCATCGTCTTCAGTTTGAGTGATAGCTTCTAAGATATCATATAGATGAGTTTGAATCTCCTGCTCAGCTAATCTTATTTCATCCGTTTGTACATCACGTATCTATAATTTATTAAAAGGTAATATTTAAATATAAATTTAATAATGATTTTTTATATCAGAAATTTTCATCCATTAATATTTTATTTAAAACAGATTTGATTTCAAATACAATATGATGTTAACCAAAGAAATTAAAAAATTCAAAAGATTTCGCATATATAATAATCGTAAAATGAAACCTTAACTAATTTATTTTCAATTACTTAACCCTTTTGAATAAAATTGATTCATGAAACTGTTAATGTCTCAACTACTTCACTAAATTTGAAAAATTAATATTCTGAATAATGCGAAAATACAAACCGTATATTCAGGCATAACCGTAATACATTCATTATCTCGCAATTCGATTACTTCAGTTTGTGTAATACTATGAATTAATACAGGATTAGCACATTGAACAGCCTCTTCAACCATTTCATTAATTAAGGGATCAGTTACGATAGCTGTATCCAATAGTGTCACAATTAATGTTTGCTCTCCTTTATCATCGCTAAAAATAGTTCAGGCATACTGTATGATATCTATTTGTTGTTTCATTACAATCATTACAATCAATGGATTGTAATCCAAAATAGAATAAAAGATTTTTACAGTATCACATATTAATCTATTCTTTACTTTTAGGCATCGTAATTCAGTAGAATTGTCAAATACATACAATGATAAAAGGCAAGTTTGTACAGCGATATCACAGAACACTGTTTTTGGAAGAGATAGCTCAGTTGATGATTGAATTGGCGCAATTTGTTCAGTTTCAACATTTTGTTGAATTGTTTCTTCCACAGTAACTGGTAGCGTTGTTTCGTTTACATCCTTAGAAAACAATTTTGGCATGCCAGATTCTTCATCAATATCTGAGAAGATTGACGGAATTTCAATTCCACGCGCTTCAGCATCTTTTTGCACCTTGTTGAATACCGATGTTCGTCTATTCTTGCTCCAAAATAAAACGTTCACAAAAATCTGAGTTAAAAAAAAAAAAAAAAAAAAGATAGTAAAATTAAATAAACTAATAAT
>NW_018108717.1:25910-27576 GCF_000183805.2 Loa loa | reverse complement strand
CAACTCTAAAAGCAATCATTCATTTTATTAATCAAAATTTTGATAATATTAAGAAAAAGTAAATGAGTTTTTTTTTAAATTCATAAATTTTTTCTAATTTTTTTATTCTAATTTTATTAACAATCCAAAAATTTGCCTTATCTTTTTGTAACTAAATAGATGGTTCAATTTATAATTAAAATTCAAAATTTTATGTGTTATCAAGAATAATTACAGAGTATATCAAAAATTACCTGAGAAATGACATCAGATATTTAGCTTTCTTGTTGTTACCCCAGCTTTGCATCATACTTGCAGACGCTCCAACTCGATCACTACCTTTTGAAAAAAAATGAAGCAATTAAAGGTGGTTAAAGGTAGAAATTTTCAAATTATGCTAATCTCATATGTTAAAATAAATGAAACTACAAAATATTATGCTAAATTCTTAACACTAAAATTGTCTAATTATTTGTTATACTCATAGAACTAAGACTACACTTATTGCAGAATCATTTATTGAAATTAGCATTTGTATAATTTTCTTCCATACTGATGTCATTGGGACTTACCTTGATTTAATTTAGATTGATATTCAAGGAATAATTTCAAAAAAACTTTGATGTAGAAATCTTCCAATGCTTGTTGTATAACACTGATACACATACTGACCATTGCAAGACCAAATACCACAAAAACAAAACACATTATCATCAAGCTACAAATAGTTCCTATTAAATGTAAGGCATACAAAAACAAAAATTTGAATAAAATTCCGTTATTTTAAAAAAAAGCATTAATTTTCAAAACAAAATTTAAATAAAGATTAGAGTGAGAGTTTAAATCAAATTGAAATTATTAGAAAATTTTGCATGTTTTAATTGAATCGAAGGAAGGAAAAACACAATATCGATGTATTTCAAAAGGAAAAAAAAAGGTTTTATTTTTCACATTAAACAAAACAATGTAAGAACTAACTCTCTTCGTCTTACGGCAAGATCGCCCAATCCAATTGTTGATAAACTGGAATAAAAATTTTCATAAAATATTTTAATTGCTAAGAGAATTTCCGAATGTATTAGAGAAAGCAATAATTTCAAATGATTAAACTAATTTTTAGATTTGCTGTGCAAATGATAAATCAATGGTCAGAAATTTGCTAATATAATATGCTCAATGATGAATAATAACAAAAAATATTATACTCCCTATTAATTATTCATTAGAAATTTCATAAATTTCGTTAAAATTTTGAAATTATCATTTTTGAAATGAAATTTGAAGTTAAATCATAGATTAGATCACAAGTACGAAAAATGATTACCTAATAAACATGAAATAACAGCTTTCTGCATAAGTCCAATCATGCTCCCATATTTTGAAAAGTCCTGCACACAAGAATATCCAACTAAAAGTGATACCGATTGCTAATAGTACGGGTATTCGAGGTGGTGGATTAGGATTATTCAATACCGTAACATCATGATTTACCATCCTTGTATCATCTTCTTTAATCGATTCTAAAATTGTTGGAATTTTAAATTTTATTTTCTACAATAAATATCAAATTTTCCATGTTTTAAACTTCATATCTTTCATATTTGGTATAATAAATAAAATTATAAAAACATCATGGAATTTGTTATCAAATTATCTGCTTAAAAAAAAAAAAAAAANAAAAAAAAAA
>NW_018108717.1:23732-25349 GCF_000183805.2 Loa loa | reverse complement strand
CCAAAATAAAGCAGAATTAAATAATAGACAAGACTTGCCTTCAATGATTTCATCATCAATATGAAATTTAAGCTTTCTTGAACAATTATCACTATTATCACTTTCATTATTGCCATTACCAATGGGTATACCATTTTCAAGCTGTACCAAATCATTATTGTTTTGTTGAATTGATGTCTTATAAATTGTTTTGCCAAATATTCGGCATAAGCTTAATGTGAAATGTTTCAATCGGATAACATTGATAATTGCTTTATATAAAAAATTGCCAAGATCTCGAAGTGTGATAAGCATTATTGGTATACCAATGATAGCATAAATGATTGTCATCAATCGACCAATTGATGTATTACATGCTACATCACCATAACCTGTTAGAAAAATATCCAATTTATTTATAAGCTTCTTTCAAAAGTTACTTATTTTGTTTTGATTTTTTTCCATCAATCTTTCTTTAAAAATGAATAGATGCAAAAGAAAAATTCATTTTTATCTTGTTACTAAAATTTAATACAACAAAGATAAGTAGTTTAAGTATTTAAGTTCTTTTTCTTTTCTTTTTTTTAAATGACTGCATAAATTGCGGATATTTGTCTATTTTGCTGTTGATTCTCACATAATCCTTTTGAAAAAGCTAATCAAAAAAGGTCAATGGATCATAGATCAGTTGTTAATATTTCTTTCAAGAAATACTAATTGCCATATTTATTCATTGCTGCAAATTCAATAATTGATTGCATTCATTTATTATTAGTTTTCCAATTAAAAGTGGCAAATTTGCAAAACCTATGGAGCATATTTATGAAAAATTGAAATTTAATACAGGTAAAGCTTTTGATAGTATATTAATTAATAATATAAAAAGGTTTGAAAATAATGACTGATTTTGAACAATCAATTAGAAATAATTGAATTTTCGAATAAAATTTAGTTATGCATGCAATTTAATTATTCATCCAATGCTTTGTTTGCATTTAATTATTTTGCAAGTATTAATGAAAAGCATCATTCTCAAATAGTTTTGAAAAAATTTTTGAGAAAGAGAAATGGATGATTGCATCATATGATTGATGTGATAATTGTTCATTATCAGTGATTACTTTTTGATCAAATCAATGCGATAATTGTCCATTATCAGTGATTACCTTTTGATCAAATCAATGTGATAATTGTTCATTATCAGTGATTACTTTTTGATCAAATCAATCAAAATATTTATCTTTGATCGATTGTTTTTGCTCACTTTCATTCCATTATTGCGGATAAGGAAATTTTCAATTTGCTCCATACTTATATTTTCTTTGTCGAATAATACAATGAAAACAAACGAACTTTCCATCCTGGCAGAAATAATTTAGAGTACATCAAGCAGATGAAGTAAGCAATTGAATTGAACCCGATTAAAATGAGTCTTGAACTTAACTAAATTGAACTGAATTATGTCAAAGTTTGAACTAAATATAACTTGTCGAATTCAGAAATTTATATCTTGTTTCTTAAAATAAAATTTTGGTAATGAAAAAGAGAAATCTCAATCTATCAATTAGCCCTTACAAAATGTAATGCAATTCTTAAGCAAGCTTAAAATGAAAGTTTTTGAAATTGATCGATTTTTTT
>NW_018108717.1:20699-23306 GCF_000183805.2 Loa loa | reverse complement strand
ATAAGATAACATATTTACAGTAGAAAAGTTGTTGACATTATCCGCTTTTTTTTTTTTTATTTTCGTAAAATGTAATTGATATTAATTAAATGCTTCATTTTTGATCTTTGACTTAAAAATAATTGTTTCAAACAGAAAAAAAAACTTTTTTCTTTTCTATTTATATATTTTTTGAAAGGAAATTTATGAGTGATGAGAAATTTTCTAGTTAAATCAATCAATCAGATTCTAAAAGAAACCATTTTTTTCTTTTTTCTTTTTTGTTCTTCCGTAAAATTTTGCAATGTTCAATTTTATTCAATTAATCATACTACTACATATACATTATTTTCTCTCATCCGATCATACTTTGTTTCTTTCCATTATCAAAAATTAAAAATCAACTAAACTTTCTAGGTATGGAAAATTTTACTAATAGGAAATAATAAAATTGCAAGGAATATTAGAGTTACTATTTTAGATTAACAAAAAATTTTAGCTAACAACAAATGAATTTATTTTTTGCTTGACTTACACTATCAATGATATGCATAAAAATGCTTACTGATTATTATTGTATGTTATATATTGTTTAGCTTATTGTAATTCAATTTCATATTTATTGGCAATTTTTAGGAAGGGAAAAAAAAAAAACGATAAATAAAAATTTATCGATGACATGCATCCGTCATTACGGTGACATTGTTTATACTTTTTTGAATATTATTTCATATGTTAATCAATTATCAAACATTAAATAAATATCATCATAGTACATATCATTTGTTATTTATGCCTTTTTTTTGACATGTAAATAAAATTATCAAACTATAAAATGTAAAGTATTTCAGAATATATTGATAAAACAAATATTATTTATATCTTTCAATATTATTTCATAAAAATTCAAATTAATTTTTAACAAATAATTAGACTAAAAATGCATGTACAATGTTTACATAGTTGCACTTATATTTTTAAATCATTAGCATTCAGTAAGTAAGCATTTTTCATTAATTTATAATTAATATTATAAATTATATGTGCTGAATTTCTGCAAATCATGCAAATTTTACAAATTATATAAACATTATCAGGCAAAAATAAGGAAACAAAACCGATTCATTTCTTTTGTTTTAAGCGAATTTTATCATTCTTCTGAAGTAAAAACCTATTATCGATTAATTTTTAAATCTTTCTTTTTTTTTTTTTTTTTTGATAAAAAACCATAAAATAAATTTGAATTATCACTCATTTTTCTTCGATCATTTTTTTCCACCCTTTGCAATTTATTTCCGAACCTTTTTTTTTCTCTTCCCCTTTTTTTCGCTCCCTAACAATATTCAAAGAAATAATTTCATGCTTGAGCAAATGCAAAGAAGCATCATGAAATAAATTATTTCAAATTTTTTTATTTAAAAAAAAAAGAATTTGAATAGGTATGTAGTTAAATTTTAATGAAATAAAAAAATTAATCATATCTATGACATATATGGAGAGAATGATGAATTGACAATTAAAAAAATTGCATACGAAATGTGAGCTATATTTTATTAAAAGTATTAACTTTATGTAATATTTAATGATCCCATTTTCTGGATGTCTGACATTTTCCACATTAAAAACCACTTTTTTTTTTTTTTCCAATTTAATCCAATATTTTCAGTTATGACAAAGAAATGAAACAATCGAATAATTTATGTAATATTAAAATTGTTTAAATGTCAAAATATGGAATGCATCGTTAAATTTTTCGTTATTTTAAAGTTTATTTACATTATTTCACATTTAAAATTAGCTTTGGAAGAAAAACGAACAAAAAATAAGAAAAAAAGTATGCATGCTTTTTCATTAATTCAATTCACATAATTTAAAATCATTCTAATGGTCTGAAAAAAAAAAAAAGAAAAAACGAACATTTCAGAAAGCTCGAAAAAGTTGTATGATTTTTTGCTTTTCATTTTTTTTTTTTAAATTTATTTTCTTTTGCATCGCTTTTTTTTCTTCTACTTTCCTTTGGCTTCTTTTTTTCTTTTCTCTCGAAACATTTCCTTTGTCAAAATTTTATTTTTGCATCTAATACTATGCATTATTTCTTTATCAAAATTGATAAAAAAAAAAAGGAAAAAAAAAGACTATTTAAATAATATTATTACAAAGTAATTCCTTATCTATCAACTTTATCACAATATGTTTCAAACATAATAAATCATGTAATTTTTTTTTTGATAAAATAAAATCTAATCTTTGCACAAAATTCATTGTTGTCAAACTATAAGAAAAAGGTGTAACTCATCAAATCAACCAATCAGTGATTGAATTCGTTATTATCGTACTTTAAATTTAACACTTCCATTTAAACAAGCAAATAAGTCTAGTGCCAACTGTTTAATTCCTATATTTTAATTCAAACTTATAACATAGTTGTTAATGATTTATTACTTGACATACAAACGTACGCACATAAACATACGCGCATACATACACACATACACACATACACACACACACACACACACACTTTGCAGATCAAGGCTTTTTTTTTCTTTTATCACAACTAAAAAGAAAAAAGAATGATACTGTAAGTGAAGTGAAGTATGACTTGAAAATAAAAAAAAAAAAAAAGAA
>NW_018108717.1:19026-20527 GCF_000183805.2 Loa loa | reverse complement strand
TTAGGGCTAAGAATGATTAAGGGAAAGAGAGAGATAGAGAAAAAATTACCATTTTTAAAATTTCAAAATAGAATTTTATTAAAAATGATAAAGAATATAGGAACAAAAAATTTGCAATTATCATTGAATTTTGATAATAATATAAATTTTGGATATGATTTAGCTTGACAAATGAAATTGAAATTTTAGAAAATTTACAGATATAATGTTACTACAAAAATATTTATAGTACTAAGGATGACAAATGTCTATTGCTTTATTATTACTTTTTTTTTTTTCTTCTTTTAAGTAGTTCTTTCTTCATTATCAAATATTGCCAAAGGTAGCTAACAGATAAATTAAACAAATCAACACATTCAACATTCACAACAATATTACAATATTTCGTACCTTTTTTTTTTTTTTTTCTAAAAATGTTATCTGTAATTAAATATATTACCGAAAAAATTATTCATTCACGTATCCGTGGTACTTATCAATTCTATCATATTCTGCATCAATTAGATGATATTATGTAATTGAGTATAACACATTTCTATGTTTATATATAATTAATCGTCAGAATACTTAATCACGTTCGGATGAATAAATTCATGCTCAGTAATTAATATTTTTTGCAATTTACGCCTGATGTACATTTTTAGCGCATAATACTAGCATATTTCGATGATTTCATCTATCAAATTTTCTTTTTGTTTTTCAATATTATTACTTTACAGCACTCTAATATATTAATGTATGAATTTTTTTTTTTTTTTTCTTTGAATAAGTATGTTATATTTCTTTTCGCCAAATTAATTATGTATCAAGATAATGATCGCCATGGTTTTCCATAATCAAATAATAACATTCACATGATTTTTTTTCTTTATGAAAAGCATTGACACTTGAAATATTATTAATTCTTGAAAAAATAATTTCAAATTAAAGAAAAAAATTGTAAATTTCAAAAATTTTCAAAATAATTTTTCAAATTAATATTGGAAAATAAATAAATCACATGACATTTTACATGGCTTAAAAATTACAAATATTTTGGTTGAATATTTGTTAAAGCATTTCTATTTGGTTGATTTCTCCCCATTCCACGCTAATATTGAATGAATTTCTACTTAGAATTAATCTGTTTAAAAAAAGAAGAAAAAAGAAAGGAAAACAAACAAAGTGAAATTCTCATTCTGGCAAATAATTTTAGTCATCGACAAAAGACATTTAACTTTGGGAATAAATTTCCTAATCCATAGTGCTGTAAATATTGAAAAAAAAGCATTAACTCTCCTGAAATTGACGAGCATGTGTTTTTCTTTTTTTTTTTCTTTTTTCTAAACTAGCGGTATAGATAGAAGGAATTTAAGTAATATTTATTATATGTTGATGTTTACGATCATTGTATTATCGTTACCTAAAGCAAATTTGCACTTCAAAAGCAACTAACGCTAATCATCAATCATTCATCATTCCTATTTCAACATTTCAATCTTATGCTGTCATTTAAATACTC
>NW_018108717.1:5024-17990 GCF_000183805.2 Loa loa | reverse complement strand
TACTATATATATATATATATATATATATATATATATATATATATATATAACAAACATAATTTTGAAAAACTAAATAAAAGAAAAAAAATTGTTTTTGTTTTTGAGAGAAAAAAAGCTGATTTTTTAAATTCAAAATTCTGGTCTAAGCTGCTTAAGTCTAAGTCCTAAGTATTTCAATTTCAATTATGTATCATCAAGTGGCTAGTAATTATTAATGAAATTGAATTGATTAAATCGTAAACTTTTTTCTTTTTCTTTTTTTTTTTTAGAAAGACTTTGCTAACAATAAGCGTCAGCTGCATCCATAAAGTTTACAAAATGTATTGTACCATAAATCATTTTCCGAATGAAATCGTAAGCAAATAATGAAAAGTTTCTCGCAACAGCTGACTGAAACAATCACTGGAGCAAGTAATTATAACTGAAAGATTTAAATTAATGAATTGAAATTAAAAACAGAAGAAAAATAAGGAATCACGGAGGCAGATTATTCAATTAAACATCTTTATGAAACGTATAAATTAAGCGAATTTTAACAAAATTTATTAGCAAGATAAAAATGCATCCATTTGTAATTTATCATAGATCGAATTATAAATCACGCATTATTTGCTTACCATACAATGTCTCTTATGAAGAAAAAGGCAAAAAAATAAATAAATAAATTTTAAAAATTATTATAATTTATCAATTATTATTGCGATTTTTTATTCATAAATTGTACGTGTTTTTGATTTGTGAGAAATAATTTGTTATAAATATGAATGAAGGAAATTGAAAAATATCATTTCGTAAAATTTATAAAATTTTTAAATTTTATACCATTAATTTCCCGCTATTCCTTAGCAAACCCAGCATTATCATGCAAAATCTCTACTTTTTACTATCAATTGTTTTAGTTTACAAACTTCATCAACACTTCTTCCCTGATACTAATTTCAAATAGGGTGGATAAATATCAATTCTGTGAAATTCCTGCGATTTTACTCTTCAATCACTCATTGAATTTCATCAAGTGCGAGTCAGGAATTAGTTGTCAAATCTAACTAATTAATAAATTCAAATTAATTATGACGAAAAAACCATAAAACCTTACATAGATTCTGATGATAGCAATCTTGTAATACTAAGCAGCTAATTCTATGTCATAAAACCATTTCAATCGATTTCAAAAAGTTTAAACAAATTTAACTTAATGCAGGTTATAGTGCAAAAAACAAACCGATTGTTGTGAGAATCGTACCAGAATAGTACAAAGCAGTTGTAAGGGACCATTCCGACCGATTATTAAATGAAACTCCAATTTGCCGATGTAAATAGTCAACAGCTTCTTTCAACATAAGTTTCCGTTGCTTAGATGCATTAACATTGTATATTTCATCGAGTTGTTTGAGGAAGTGTTCCCTTTCATGAATATAAAATTTATATTCATGCAATTTTCGAGCCTGATCTGAAGCTCCCTCAAGCCAAAGGAATAACAGTGCTCCAAGGAACATGTAAAACATCATGAATGCCAATGAGAATAAATAGTTGAGATGGAGCGATTTGTAGAACCGTTTGATCCGTTTTAACCATGTATCAGATACGGAAGTTACTACCTTATTCGCATTTTTTCCTGCCTCATTACTAGGTGCAGCGGACGTTTCTCTGATGACTGACATCCATACCGCGTTTGAGTCGTTTTGCTTACCACCACGATCATCACAACTTTGGCGGGATGAAATAGAGTATGATCTGCGAACAGCCTCTGAATGTGGCGAAGTAACTGTCGCACGAGTATCTACACCAGAACTGATACATAAAAATGACGAAGATGCCAAGTTACAATTACCCGTCAGCAAAACCGACATGATGTACTGTGCACCATATATTTACACCTTATAGGAAGCTATTACGGTTATGGAATAAAAGAAACCGGAAAATGTTGATAAATAGAATCAAAGATGTAATTCAATGTAGGGACGACGTAATTCAGGTACGTCCGAACAATGACGATCGGATGATACGAAGATGGATGAATTGCAATTGTGCTGTTTGGAAGGAAGGAACAGAAAAAGCAAACGGGAAGATAACGTAAACTGGAGAGCAAATGGTGGATGTAAGAAATTGACAAGAACACATAAAGCTCTGCTGATATTACCAAACCTCAGGATCAGACTCAGCAGTATATCCTTGTTGTGTCTGGGTAGTGAGAAAGCACTTGTTTGCACCTTTATTCTTCAAAAACTTGCAAGCAAAACGATGAGTGGTATTGCAAGATCACAAAAATTCTGTTTCCATAAAATTCAGTCAAATCTTGCAACAGTGACCGTAATAAACAAAGAAACGCAAGAATCACCTAATTTCATCTCATTTCAATCGATTCTCGATGTAATCAGATGAAGGCCAATCGTGCGTTCGTCCTGAAACATGCTCCAATTGTTTCCTCATGTAAGTATTTGATTTACTATCACGATCGAAATTCTGTTAACATATCAAACTTTCATATTGTATATAAGGCTCATCTTTCCTCAAAATTTACAAAATAATAAGGATAGATAAGTTGACATAAAAAGAAACAGGTCGACTAACTAAAGAAAATTAATGGACAGATTTTGTAGCGGCAGAAGATTAATCAGATGTGGCTCTTATCAAATCATATTATCTTTGATTTAATTTATAACGCCTCCCAGAATGACATATTGGATAGTACGCAAAACAATAAGTATGGTCGGTTCTTGATTACTGTAAACTGATACGGAATGATTTCCCGGTACCAAACAGTACTACTGGAATATATGATGTTCCAAACCATTTATTTCCCATAACCACTGAGGTGAGCCGGTATTCAGCGCACCGACATGATCGCGCCCAAGTGTGTCCTATACATGACTGCTCCTGGACAAATGCGCAAGATGAGCTCCATCCTCAAACCAAGCTCATCTGACGCATAACCAGCCAGCTTCCTAGATTATTTGAAGTTTTCGGAAAAAATCCCAGGCTGAACCGATATTACGGAATCATTGCTAGTCATCATGCGCCATGAGAATGAGAAAAAAAAGTTGGAAGCAGTTAAACTTAAGCAAACGATCACTAAAAAAGGCAGGACCACTAATTTCTTTTTTCGCTTTCCAAAACGTTTAATTCCCCGTGAAAGTAGAGAAGTAGCTGCTAACCGAAGTTAATAATAACATTAAATATACAGAATGGATGAGATACTGCTTCAATAATTTACATGCTTTGTTGTGAGTCAAAGAGATCTTAACTGTGAGACTTGAAAATCGCAATCGGAAACAATTAAAGGATGGCAAAGAAAGCGGCGTTTATTAATAACAGTGGTCTTCACGTTTTCCTTCACTTCCCTTCTTCATCTTCTCGTGCTATCTGCGTAACTCCCTGCCTGCTAGAAAAAGCCTTACTAACGTGTTATAGTGCAAACCTGAAGTAAAATGTTTTAAAACTCGTATTCGGCTGGTCATGCAAACGATATTCACCGCACTACTAAATATCATCCGGGTCAATGTTGTACTATTCTACTCCTCCCTGTTCTCGACATATTTGTCTCTCATCAAACCTTTTCATTCTTTCATAACATCATCGCTACCCGAAATGAACTTCGAAGTCAAAAGAAACGAAGCAACTCCACATATCCTGCTTTTCATCTAATTGCCTATATTACACAATTCCCAATATTGCGAAATTACTCGTATAAGTTCAAAAACTTTCAAAAATTAGTTCATACAAGCGTTGAAGTGATGATAAAAGCAAAATATTTACTTGAAAAAGAAGAGTAAAGAATCATTCCTGTAACTACAAGCCAAAAAATGACCTAAAAATTACATCTAATTCTTCACTCTTTTCATATTTTTGCCTTCAATAACTGACAACTTCAATCTATCGGTTGCACTGGGAAGGAAGAATGTATCAAAAATCTAGCTCCTTGTACACTTTGTGCAACAACAAAGTTTTCTCTCGTCCAACAGTCCGTAAGCAATAGTCAACAAATGCTGAATTAAGATATAATTACAACTGATTTTCAAAAAACGTTTCATTCTGAAGAAAGAGTAGATGATAAGTCGGTAAACCAGCAAGAGCCGAATTAATCGGTGAAGAGAAGAAAAGAATTAGTCGGCAACAGCTTGCCCACTTTTCCAAAAATCAGTAGTTGACCTACTCAGCATGCACGGAGCCAAATAAAGCAGACCCATTACACTGATTGGATAAATGATTGAATAATCTTAGGAATTCAGAAAAAGAACGTAGCAAAATTTTAATTTTAAAATTTAAAGTTTGTAATCCGTTAACTTAGAGATTAATTCTCAGTAAAGTGAAAAAAATATCCAACAAACATTACAAGAAGCTTTCAGTACTGAACCAAACCTATACAGTGTACTTCCACCAAAAATCCCCGATGAAATGAGTCAGGAATAAATAAGGCAATGATGAAAGAAATATAATATCACTTACCAAAACAGAGGCTCACTTAAAATAATCGACAAAATTGAACACCAAACAGGTGAAACCAGAGCATCGATTTCAGGAATTAAATACCGAACAAAAGATGGACGGGAAAAAACACATTTGACGAAATAAGTTGTAAGAAGCACTATTAAGAACTGAGATATGAAAAATGAATGAAAAGCCTGTTTTGTCAATCATTTCTACAAGTTTCTATGAAAACTTTAAGGTGATTTTCTTGAGATTAAGATCTGTTGCACTTACCAACGACAGTAAAAGCAATTGGTTTATTCCGGAAAACGCGTGATGACACTTCCTTCACTGCCTTTGCTGTGACTAGAAATTAAAATTTTCAAAAATTCGATATCAAAATAAATTGAAACATTATTTTACTGAGTTAATTCTGTGATAAAAATAATGGTCATAAGTGAAGGAAAAAATATGATAAAGCCGGAAGCTCTGAAAGAATACGAAACAGCATTCTGGAAATGAAGCATCATGAAAAAAATGGATAAAAGCTCAAACTCAGCGAAAATATCACTCATCGTATAACAAGACTAAGAGAAGCATTTTTGAAATCCGTCTCTAATTATGACTAGAAGAATGCAAACTACGCTGAGAATATTACAGCAGAAAATAAGTAGTACAAAACTGAAGTTACTAAAAGACATGGACCGGCTAAATTGACAGCTTTCTATTTATTGGTTCATGTCCATAAAAAAAAATCAAAACAAGAAAAATTGTTTACATTGATTCGTACTTCTAATTCGTGCATAGGTATTCGCCTTCCATAACATAACAACTGCCTGTAAACAATGCTATTTCACTTAATCATAGAAAAGATAAAACAAAAATTACTGATCGGAATCCACCTTTTTTTCTTTTCACTAGAAAAATTCAAGACATACACAGTAATTTCACTTCACAACGTGAGGTGATAGGTGATGAAAACAGTTACCATCATCTAATCATAACCGTCATCATACCCTACAACAACAGTACATTCTAATTGTCCTATTAACAAAATGCCAATCATTTCTCGATAAAATACTTGAGAATGTTATCAATGCCTGGAAAACAAACTGATAAGCTGAAAAAATGCTTCAAATATTTGGAAAAAATTTTGAAAGTTCGAGAGTAAAATCTACCACCGAAAACATTCACAATCAAAATGTCGATAACAAACAGAAAGTGGATGAAAGCAATCCACTTCGACAAAAATTTGACGATTTGATAGAATTTTGTTCAACTTGAAGATTTTGGGAAATTTTTAACATTCTGAAAAATTGATATCGAGTCAATTACATAGAACCGCTCTCACGATCAAATAGTTGCTTTCACTCATGGCATTCCCACGATACAACTTGGACATTCGAAACTATGCATATTCTTTCTTTCAAAGATTTTTTGTTTCCAAGTAAAGGAGGAAATTTGCAGTTAATCATCAGAGAGATGATGCTGCGGAAGAATATTCAAAAAGAGAAGATGAGAAATAGAAGAAGGATTATCTGTTAATTGGATGTGATATGATTATCATTGTATCTTGAAGGAATGTATTACTTCGTAATACGCTATTAAAAACTATCCATTCCTTTGGGGTAAAAGATTAAAAAATATATCAATTCATTCGCATGTCCATAGAAACGCAAGCTAGAAGATGGCGAATAAAGTACATGTAACAATCTTCATTAGTGGAGAGAAAAAATAAAATTAACAGAGATATTTATCTCTCTTTCAGAAAATGGAAAAGTCATAAAACATCCGAAAACCTATTTCCCCATCTCTTATTCTTCGCTTTTGGGATTTCAGTTTTGGTCCAACATGTAAGTTGAAATCAATTTAAGTTAGAAATCAAATTTTTAGAGGGAACGCTTCTATGGGACGGAAAACATTCCAGGATAAACAGCTAGAATTTGTTACAAATATTACAAATGAAAATGAAATAACTACCATGACAGTGTGAAAAAAGTACATAACTACTGTGACGATGAAATAACTACTCTAACGAAAGAATGACAAACCTAAAGATTTATTGTTTCCCAGAAGTTATGTTTAAAATACTACCTTAGAAATTAGATGCATGCTTCGACGGTAGATAGTAAACGTCCATCTACAGTAGACACAATACTTCTGCTTACTTTGTTTAACACTGGCTGCGGTACAGTTACTGCTTTGACCGCATGATGCTGTAAATTAGAATGACGTTTCCGTTGTTGGAAGATGGTATATTGAAAGCTGAACTTTGGAAGAGAATTAAAGACAGTACGTCGGAAGGCTTGTGAGAGAGCGAAATAGATGAAAAAATTCGTAGCACTGGATAAGACAACGATAAGGTTGCTGATGTCGACAAAAAATGTAGCAGTGGTGGAAATAAGAAATTCCGAAGAACTAACAATATGTTCCGCTAAATCTAAAGCAGTTGGCATTAGGCGTGAAATCAGAAATTTAGCCATCACAGTGATGAGGAGAAGTTCGCAGTCGGCGCTTCTGAACTGAATGACACCACGCGTAGCGATGTTTTGTCGCTGTTTGTTAGCCGCATGTATAGCCAAGCATATACGAACAGTTATAATGAATAATACGATGTAAGGGAATAATGAATAGAAAACCATTCCACCGATTATCCGATAACCAACCATATAGGCACGTGTTTCCACAAGCAACGTTTGATTCACATAATATTCACCGTCCAGCTCATAAACTGACAATTCAAAAAGTCTTGGAAGCGAGAAGATCAGTGCCAATAAGGATACTAAGAAAAGGGTCCGATGTATCCTTTGCGGTTTCACGTAACTATCCAGTGGTTTACAAAATGCACGATACCGCTCAAACATTAACACACACATGAGCCAAACAGATGCTGTTAGGGATGCATTACTAAGCAAATAATAAGATGGGAAAAACCGAGCATAATTACCCAGTGACATGAAAAATGCCGGTATGCAATATAATAATGCAGCGCTAATCAGTACTGCTGTGTCAGAAAATGCAAGCCACAGAAGGTATGTATTAATGAGAGGTCGTGGAGTGTTGGAAAAACGTTTTGTCAGAGGGAAACTTTTCTTGGATCGCGTAGATTTTGTCCGGCTATCGGTATAAGTACCAAAAGTCTTGCGTGGAATCATTAAAAAGTACACTGTACAGAGATTAAATAAAACGCCAAATATCACCAATACCGCCGTTATGGGACCATTCAGCAGATAACCCATATAAGGTAGCTTACGAAGCGTTATGAAGCAAGAAAAGATTACAATGACAACTGAAGCTCGTGCTGCTTATCAAATAACAATTTCACTATATACATCTAGCAAAAGCAGGATGGATCGAATTTGTTCCGAAGTCCATTAAAAGCCACGCCTTTCACACCATTTCGAAGCTTTATGCCCACAAATCATATTATTCATTCCCTTCCTGCGATCCTAGGGGCAAGCTTACATCTATTAATAACTAGTTATCATTATTTTTAAAACAATGATTTCAATTGCCTCAAAGGAAAAGCAAAGAGTTCGAGTTTCCCTTCACAGAATATAAACCAAATCCAACTTGTATAAAAATCTGGATAGTATGTATATTGATGGATTTGGTTCGTTCCATTGATTCTTTGTGGCTTACAGTTATTATAAGATTTTCTTACTTTGAGTTTGTTCTTCATTCAATTCAGCGATTCTTTTAGTGGGCATACATTCAACATAGCCAATACGAAGTTTCAAGTGGAATTATTATATTAGGTCAAAAGCAAAAAAAAACTTTCACAATCAATTCTGTATAGCGAGACTGAAAAAATGAAACATTTGGAAAATTTCTTTAACCTCTTTTTTCACCAGGAAAATACTTCCGAGAAGCATTCTACGGGTTAAATTCATTACTAAAAATATAACAAAAACTTTAATTTGTGCAGAAGGGTTAGCAAATGTTAGAAAACAGTTTATTTTCCCATTTAACTTGAGAAAAAAGTCTGTTAAAAGAAATGTATACTCCATATGAACATTCAAAAGCAAAGAAATCGGAAGTACGTGCAATATAAATGGAGAAAATCTGCAGAAAGTTCAAAAGTTTTTAGCTCAGCCCTTTCCAATGTTTGCAAGGAAGAGAATTAAGTAATCAAAATTTCTTAATCTCATTTTTCTCCTACTTTTCTAAATAAACAACTGTTCAAAACATGATTCATTAGAACCCGAAAAAAAGTGCAGTATACCAAAAGTTTAGAACGTGGAATTTAATGCTTCGGTAATGCAACACACCAACAAAATCTTCACCACATCTGCCAACCCCTATCCTAATACCTTTATCCTAATAAACGCCTAATAAACTCCGTTCATCTTAATAATCCTAATAAATCTATCCTAATACGCTTAAACCTTTTTCTTGGAGTGCTTGCCAAACTGCCGTATCTCACTTCACCACATACAGGAAATGACGCTCCCATTTTCATGAGAGCCATCTGAGTCTCAGCGCAGAACCCGTGGTACTCAGGCGATTACCACAGTGATAATGAGATTCTACCTAAGGAAAGCAATATTTAGGCCCAATGAAAAATATGGAAAATTCTAAAGCACAGGGGAAGGGAAAAGTACATCATTTGGCCAGGACTTATTTTCCCGCTGACAAGAACTGAATGAAATCAAGTACTGATAAGTTTCTGATTCCTTCCTCTGCAGTTACATCCTTGCTTTTTAATAGGACAAAAAAAAAGAAAAAAAAGTATACCTCCCAATATCCTCACAAATTGGCGTGGATCCATCGAGCATAAGAGACATATTTGTCAGCAATGATCGTTTTCCTCTTTCCACTTCTTCCTCAGTTATATTATCACATAAGTCAATCCTGAAAGTAAAACACGCAAACTTCAGAACAGAAGAACAAAACTCGCAGAACAGAATATGTAACAAAAACGGTTAATCCTGACTTGATCTAAATCCCATTTTCTGACCTTCATAATTAAGGAAAACCTTAAGCAAATAAAAACATTACCATTGCTGCGTGATACTGTCAACAACAGCACGAGCTCCGCTTTGTTCACATACGAAATAAACGCCGACTAGACCCGTATCTTTATAGCAAGTATTAAAAGCTTGAAACGATTGAACCCGAGCATTTAAGCCCAAACTTTGAGCTAAACGTGATGGCGCATTGATTCCAACAGCATTTGTTCGATCCCATTGTCCAATCAACTAAAAATTGACAGTTTACAATTTCAAAAACTGTGCAGTTTAGAATTCCATGAAAAAAGTTTGATTATATTCAATTCCCAAGGAATATCTCACCGTATTTGCAACCATTAAAGGAATATTATGAGGATGGGTCCATGAAGCTCCTTCAACAGCAAGTGCACCAAACACCATCGACATCCTTTCATCTCGGATGTCCTGCTAAAACTGCACCAGTAGATAACAAGCTTATAGTATCAGCACATTTGAATCGTAATAAGACTCCATTAGCGCTAACGAAAATTAATGACTATTCAATTTTCAACAAACTGAGAACACTAGAAAATCTTTATTAAAATGTTAAGGCGGATTCAATACTACATAACTAGTTGTTGATCAGGTGATACTGAAACTCCTTCATTATTAGCTTTTGCTATCTAAATTTCGAACTAATCTAAATCAACATTAGATTCCCACTAAGTAAAATTCATTTATTTAAAAACATAATGATGCACTACTCATGAGTGATTACTCCATATTTTTATATACATAAACCAGTAATAACTTCCAGTTCTTAGAGTTTGGTTCCTCTTATAAGGATTACTTCAAAACTTAATAACTTCACTTATAAGAATTTGCTTCTAATAGCTCCTTTATTCCTATCACTATGAATACAAAATCATGATTGATGACAAATTGATATTTATGCTACAAATCAATAAGTGGATTAAATTTGAAGAGAAATGAATTTTGTGAAGGAAAATAATGACTACAACCAAAGGAAGCAATGTATCTCACATAGCTTGCGACAAACTTTCCAGATTCAGCTACGAAATTATCATCAACACCACCCAAATCTCCGAAATACTGCTTGCCCAAGTTGACCAATTTCTGGTGATCAACACCGCCTGCCGCTGCTAGTACCATATGAGGTCCTCGGTAATGTTCGTTTATGTATTTCACCAAATCTTCACGTTGTAATGACCTGAAACCATAACACAGACCGTGTGATTAATCTTCTGTGGTTGCATGCAATTAGTTTGAGAGTTCCTTCACTAAAAAAGCACCAACTGCAGCAAGATGCACCGCATTGGAGAATCTTTTTCAATATTTCAATATCAGAATAGTTTAACGGACAGGAATGTCTTACTTGATATTTTCAACGGGCCCAAGTATTGTCCTTGCAAGTGAGGTGCCCTTGAATGCACCAGCGTGGAGATGATCAAACACAACCTCCTGTAAATTCTGTTCCACTTCTTGCATTTCACGTAATATCACACCACGCTCCCGTTCGATTTCAACACTTCTCAGCTGACTGTTACGTAGTATGTCGGCAAGAATTTCCACAGCTGCAAAAGTTTTTACTCACTGTCTTTAATGTAGCTACAGTCTACTGGACTGAATGTATAACGCAGAAAACTGGTAACCCTGAACCATATCGTATCGTTTGTCATCAAATGACAACGAACTATCTATAATATCCTGATCTAGGTTCGTTTTTAGAAGCAATAATGGTTCTTGAAAAATTCCTAAATTTAGTACAACAAAAAAGTAAGAATAATACCAATTACCATGATCTACGTCCTGCGAAAAACATTTCGCATAATACACTGTTTGCTCTCGCGAAGTATATGCATTCAAATGTGCACCCATATTTTCCACTTCCAGTTCCAATGCTGACTGTGAACGTTTCATTGTACCCTTCAGTGAAAAATTATTTGAAAGACATAAAATGCAGAACTCTACTGAAGTACTTCAACTATGTTTATGCTTAAAACATTCTGCAGATTTGAAGATATAATATTATGTAGAAAGTATAACCTTAAAAGCCATATGTTCCAGAAAATGGGCAACACCATTATTCTTGTCATTTTCGAAACGACTACCGGCATCGATCCAAACACCTACCTGAGAAAAACATCACTATTGGTAAAATGAAACAAATTATGCAACAAGACTCCTACTCCTTTCCTCCTCGGACGAAAAGCGAATACCAAATGCTAGTTATATTTGAAATACAACTTATGACTTCAAAAAGCTTTACAGTAGTATGAAATAACGTCAAATGTATACAGATGTAGATGTGAGGAATTGTGCAATTTGTCAAAAACAAAAAGTTAGGGAAACTCAGAAAAGGAATGAGCAATAAGAGAATAATCAGCGAAATATAATGAAGTGACGGATAATACGAACGGAAGGTACCAGTGATAAAAGAAAAACATTTCGTAACTTGACATTCAACAGTTTTCACTATAAGTCCTAATGGCAGTTTAATAGAATCACAATTCTGGCGACATATATTATCAGGAATATACAAACCGTAGTAGTGAGAAGTTGAGAGTCTTCAGTAGCAATCCGGAAACCATTGGTTAGTGAGGTTACCCGTGTTTCCGGTATATTCAAGTAGACAGGCGAGGTAGTCGGGACAGAGCTATAAGAACGAGGCTGAAAAAATACTTATAAACTGACTGAGTCAAGAACCATAAAACAATTAAAAGGTCAAAAATTTAACAAATTATGATGAAAAAATTGAAAAACAGCTAAAAAAAATGCATACATAGGCTTGTCGTCGCAAACAAACAGCAAAATTGTCCGATAACCGAAAAAAATTGCCACACCGCAGTGCTTCTTTTACAGCACATAGCGAGGCACGCATCAAACTCCGCGAATTCCTCTGTCTCCCTGTAAGTGCTATAAACATGAGATAACTCCGTAATCTAGGCCAATTAGTATAACTGAAAAGATATTAATATCCCTCCCAACACCGCATCAACAAATGAAAGAGAGTGAAAACAACGAAGACTCCAGCGCTACAACTACGTCTCACGCCTTAAATGAGATTATAAGCACAGTCATTAAGTCTGTGATATGATATAAAAGGAGATGAATGAAGATTAACTTACGAATTATCAGCTAATTTGGGAAGTCCGTATTATGACAAAGATTTAAACCTTTTGAACATATTCCTTGTTATTTTGCAGGACGCCACCATCGTTTTCTTATGTTATCATATTGTTGGTAGAGCAAGATTCCGACAGTTAATGAATTTAAAAAGTAAATTGCACGAAACACACAAAACTATATGTTTTATGTCCCTTCTTCCTGACGTACCTCTTTGTGCCATTTCCATTGTCATTATTATTATTGTAAACGAATTCGAACTTTTCAGCTGTTCGATATAATTCAGCATAGCATATCTTTCGGTGGTAGGAGGAACTACAATGGATATCGAAGAAAAACACGTTCGGGAAGCATATAAATATTTGGCATCACTTCCAGGTATTGCTTATGCAACGCGAAAGTCAGTAATTCGGTGGATTAATGTTCAAAAATTTGTTAACCAACTTCCACTGGGCACAATTGCCGTTGACATTGGCAAGTT
>NW_018108717.1:0-4655 GCF_000183805.2 Loa loa | reverse complement strand
AAAAAAGATTCCTTTTATAATAATTTAGTGGATATTAGTACAAAGAGGAGTGACAACGTAATGAAAAAACAAATCAATACTACAAATCAAATTTCATTCTTCATTAAGATTTCATTTTGTAGCTCTTTAAACATCTGTTAAAAGTAAAGTAATAAAAAAAAACCCAACATTTCCAGTACGTTTAAGACATGTATCATAGCATATTACACTTACTCAACTTTCAGTTTATTTTCTGCCAATATGGAGGAAAATGACATTTTGAATTAGCTAAAGAAATTGGTCACAGCTTTGGAAAATTAAACAAATGTTTGAATAAGTGTTGAAAATTTCTTATCATGATTAACAGTGCTTTTCGATTATGCATCTTGTATAAGATTTTTGCAGCAAGCATACGATAATCAAAAAATTTCAAATGGAAATTAAAAAATAAAATAAACGTATGTATATGCATAATGTGAAAGTATGTATGTACATAGTGTGAGGTAATAAAAGTTAAAAGTAATTACGATTTATTCTTTACTTGCTAGCGAAGAGTGCCTGCCTTTCCTATATTCTTTCCTGATTCCTGTATTCATGGCAACCGCATCATCGTGATATTTTCCAGCCTTTCTGGCGCTAGACACTGCCTTTCAGGATCGTTTCATTTTACACCTACATCGATAAGCCATTATTCTTTCACTCCTTCTTTTTTTTCTTCAATTTTTCAAGTTAATGGAAATATTAAAACCGAATGTTAATATCAAAATTTTTCAACCAATCATTGCATACTTCAATTTTGCTAGCAGCAAAGCAAATATTTATGATACGATATTTGTAGGATGAAAGAGCAATAAATGAGTTTTAATAATTCAGAGCATCATCATTATTTTTATTAATTTTTCAGATAAAGTTGAAATGAGGGAAATTATTCATATTCAAGTTGGTCAATGTGGCAATCAAATCGGAACTAAGGTTTGGTTGATTGGAACAGTTTTCAGATAATAAGTTAAACCAGAAATAAATCTGATCTTTTCAGTTCTGGGAAGTAATTTCGGATGAGCACGGTATCGAGCCTGACGGCACTTATAATGGTGACTCGTCGCTACAATTGGAGCGTATCGATGTATATTTCAAAGAAGTGGAAGGTTTTTCTCTTTTTTACTTGAAACAAAGGATAAGTTAAAATAGCAAGATCACGTATCAGTTTCACACCTGCCGTCATTGCACTATTAATCTTTGATTTATTGTAGCGAACATAGAGAAGAAGCAAGCACGATAGTTAACTTATTCAAATTATTACTCCATCACTTCAACAATCTATTTCATTTCATCTAATTTATGCAAAAAAAAATCGAGTACTATCACCATGGCTTATAACAGAATTGTAAATGAAAAATTAGAAATTAAATCTCAGGCAAAAAATACGTACCACGTGCAGTATTGGTCGATCTGGAACCAGGAACCATGGATTCAGTGCGTTTCTCGACCTATGGAAAGCTCTTTCGTCCCGACAACTTCGTGTTTGGTCAAAGCGGTGCTGGGAACAACTGGGCTAAGGGTCATTACACCGAAGGAGCTGAACTTGTTGATGAAGTGTTGGATGTTCTCCGAAAAGAAGCTGAAAGCTCTGATTGTTTACAGGTATAGAAGCAATCAGTGCTAATTTTGCCTAAATATAGAAATCCTGAATAAAGGGTTTCTGTTGCAATTTTCATGATAATAATGAAAAATGCTCTTGTAGGGTTTCCAATTAACTCATTCTCTGGGAGGTGGCACAGGTTCTGGAATGGGAACGCTTCTTATCGCGAAAATACGCGAAGAATATCCGGATCGCATCATGTCATCATTTTCCATATTCCCGTCGCCCAAAGTAAGTTGTTCAATTCCACATTTTTTCACTGCTTTTCTCTAAGTGTTAAAAGTAACGTTAAGCGAAATGGATCATAAAGAAAGGTTGAGTTTAAATTTGAACAGCTTTATTGAATATCTTAAACACACAATAAAAGACTACTCGATATCTTTGGATTTGATAATCAATTTGATGTTAAGTTCTTCATACTAAGTTAAATGACAGGTATCGGATGTTATTATCGAACCATACAACGCAACCTTGTCCGTGCATCAACTTGTAGAAAGTACAGATGAAACATTTTGTATTGACAATGAAGCGCTCTACGATATTTGTTTACGCACCCTGAAACTTACTGGACCAACTTATGGTGATCTTAACCATTTAGGTAAGTTTTGAACTATTTTTTTAGTCATATATACCACGGATCAAGAATCCTGCAAAAGGTTTGGTCTGAAATCAGAAAATAATTTAAGTAAACATAGCAGGACGACATAATTGCGCGTTACATAGAAGAGAAGTCGAAATTGTTGGATGATACCGAAGTGTAAATTAAAATGGTTTATCTTTCCTAATTTGAAAAGATGGGAAAGATTTGAGAATAAGATCAATAAGAAATATTCATAAAAAAAACGTAACAAAACAAAATGGCGAATAATGACCAGTGTTTAGTATCAATGGCCGTTTCTGGAGTAACAACTTGTCTACGATTTCCTGGTCAATTGAATGCTGACCTGCGTAAACTAGCAGTCAACATGATTCCGTTCCCAAGACTTCACTTTTTTATGCCCGGTTTTGCTCCGTTGACTGCTCGTAATACTGCTGCATATAGGTCACTCAAAATCAATGAACTGATCCAACAGGTTGCTTTCAGAAGCATTAGGTCAAAGTTCATAATATTACCCCATTAATTTTATTTCATAATGTTTCCCTTATGCATTGTTTTAAAGTTAGGTTGAGGTGCACAATGCACAAATACCTGGGCTTTCTCCTTTCATAATAAGTCTCTTCTTTTTCGTTTCAACACTGGTGCTTCAAAAATGTGAGGAAACCGCTTTCGTGTGAGTTAATCATTGATCATATTCGAATATCGCTTGAAAAACACACCAAATTCATCTGCATCAAATGAAATGGATAGATGAAATGATTATATAAAAATTTAATAACTTTACGAAAAAAGAAATCTCTGCAAAATTTTGAGATTTTTAGAAGTTCTTCAATTGATATCCGATTTAAAATGCTCAAGAATTCTATTGTAGTTGTTTGACGCACGCAATATGATGACCGCTTGTGACCCAAGACATGGTCGCTATTTGACTGTTGCCGGAATGTTCCGTGGACGACTATCGATGCATGTCAGTAAATAATTTATATAAAATTACAATATCGTTTAAGCCATCATTGAAATGTCAGCAGATCATGCTTTTCAGGAACTAGAAACTCAAATTTTAAATGTTCAAAACAAGAATTCATCTTACTTTGTCGAATGGATTCCAAATAATATCAAGACAGCAGTTTGTGACATACCTCCGCGTGGGACCAAGATCAGTGCTACTTTCCTCGGAAACACTACCGCCATCCAAGAAATATTCATCAGAATCACTGAACAATTCGAAGGTCATTTTTTTTCTGAAATAATTGCACACTTTGTGCAAATTTATTTGATTTTATTTTGGATCATAAGGGGAAAGTTTCAAATTTGGATTCCAAAATTAACGCAATATAATATTTTGCTGGCGTTTTATAGCGATGTTTCGGCGTAGAGCTTTTTTGCATTGGTATACGGGGGAGGGAATGGATGAAATGGAATTCACAGAAGCGGATAGTAATATGAAGGATCTGATTTCGGAATATCAGCAATATCAGGATATGCCGGATGATGAAGATTCAGATGGAGCGATCGATGAGCTGGAACCAGACGATGATAAGAAACAACAAAATCAAGAGTAAATATCCCATCCGTGATATCATTATTCCAGAATACTACTTTTATGTTAAAAGCATATCTTTACTGCAAATTATATGTATAATTTGTATTAAAAACATGAATAAACTTATTAAAGCCATTAACCACAAGCTACTCAGTGAAATTAATTCATCTATAAGGAATCAAGCAGAGCATTAGCACATATGGCAACATTACTAATATTTCATTAATACTGATTTCAAGCCTTAAAAGAAATTCTCATCCCTTCCATTTCTGCAATGCCGAAGTGACGATGAACGATCTACGCTTAATCTCGACATTTAAATCAGAAGAAAACAAATAATACATATTTCCACGTCGATGCATAATTCATTTCTATTTATAAGCTCAATTATCGAAGTTCATTCATTTGAGCAAAAGAGTAACCAAAAGAGTTGAATTCTTTCCACAACGGGAACTGCTTTCGGAAGTGTCCATGAAAGTTTGAGAGGAGATCACCCTATGGCAATATTCCGGTATATCGCTTCGTCGAGAGAAAAAGAGAAATGAACAAAGGGAGTTGTATCGGTGCATTAACAATGTCAACTTATCTGGCCTTATCGAACTGAAAGACAACTGCAGATCTAACATAACATTTGTTGCTGTTTTTTGAAATAATTAAACATTTTGGTAGCAAAATTGTTCTCCCACTTTGATACAATCCATAAAAGCTTTCCTTAATTAAAATTAACGACTTTAAATGCCACCCGACGTGGACTGTACAGACTAGCACGACTAAATAGGCAAGAAGTTTCCCGACCCTTACTTGTTGTAAAAACTTGGAAAAAGGACAGAACAGCGCATGAAAGGGCATGTAAATAAAGAAATAATTTAACAAAAAAACATAGCAATGGGCGAATG
>NW_018108716.1:27441-33658 GCF_000183805.2 Loa loa | reverse complement strand
AGAATTATAACCAAAATATTTTTTTTTTTCTCTTTACAACAATACGAGAAAAAAGAAATTTATGATAAAAATTTAACGCTGAAAAAATTATTTGCAATTAAAAATTTTGCATCTTTTTGATTTACTCCTATATATATACATCAATAATATTTTCAATCTATTTTTTTTGTTCTCTCTTTCCTTTGTTTTTTTTTTCCTATTTATATTTATTTAATTAATTGTAAATAAATTATTTTTCAATAAAATATTATTATGTAATATTTGCAATAATAATATAAATTGATCAAAATTTTTAAACTACCATCTGTTAAGGTAAGTATTTTTTAATTTTTTCTTTTTTTTTTTGGAAATGAAAAAAGATTTTTGGTTAAATTTCAATTTTAAAACAATTTTTCAACATCTCATCTTAATATGGCTAAATTCGTGTTTGCTTTCTTGTTTCTTTTTGTTTTAAATTTTATTTTGAATAACAAATGACTAACAAATAATTGCATATGGTAATGTTATTTTGGAAGAAATAATTATGAATGATACAAAGGTATTTGCATTAAATGTTATGGAAAAAATAAGTAAAAGATTATTTCGTTTTAAATCGTGTAATACTATTTGTCAATTTAAATAAGCAAAAATTAGATTGTTACAATTATTTATGTAAATAATTGCATTTTTATGCAAATAATGTATACATAAATCATACATATATGTATAGGTATGTAAATACACGCACAGGTGCACGTATCCGTACACACACGTACCTGCGCACGTGAACACGCGTAAATGCAAAAATATACAAATGCATTCATATTATATATTCGTATTATATGTAAGCGTCTTATTATGACGTGTAAATGAATATTCTTAACAAATTAAGTGATTTTTTTTTTTTTTTTGAACTGAAACTTTCCATATTATATGAGTTCATAATTTTGTACGTGGAAATTGTTTGGTAAATGTCAAAGGTTGAATTTTTTGTTTTAAGCAATGATATATGTAAAATTTAAAACTCATCAAAACAAAAAAAAAAAAAAAAACATATTTCTGTCTTTGAAAATATATAAATAAATAATTTACAGTTATTTAATTATGTTACAATTATTCTGTGATTAAATTTTTTTTTTTTGTTCCTTAAAATTTATATGCATAATATTATTATTTAATATATTCAAGATATAATTATTGTAATACTTCGAGTTATTTTCTGAAATAATGAATAAATAAGTGAATATTGTTTTAAATTATTAGTAATGTGACAACACAATATACTTTATAATTATAAAGTAAAGTATTTCTTCATACATTTCATTGCTTTGTCATTTATTTACTTTTTCCGATTTTTTTAAATTTCTGATTTTTTTTTTTTTTTATTTTTTTTTCAATTAAGCAATCAGCACGTTATATGCGATATTTCATGTTTCCACTAAAAGTATTGTATCAGCATACCAAATGTTTATATTATCAAACAATTCAATTCTTTTCATACAATGCAATTCAAAATGTATCGTTGAAATTAGGAATTGTTTAAATTGTGAAAAATTGGAATGAGCTGTCAAATGTCCCGAATGTCGCATTTTTCTTTTCTTTTTTTTTTTCTTGCTTATCTTACAGAATTTTGTGTACTTCAATTATTGTAAACATTTAATTGTATGTGATGGAAAAGATCATATATGAATTGTTTTTTTTTCCCACATCTACCGTAAGATTTTTGCAAATATCAGTGTAAATTTTAGTTTTTGAAAGTTTATCCAAATGAGAATTTCGAATTTCAAAAAAAATATTTTCATTAAATGAGTTGGTTTCGCTTTTTCTTCCATACATTTCTAGCTATTAATTAATTGTTTGTAAAAAAAAAAAATCAACTTTATATTGGTACATTTAATTAGCTATACAGTAATGCAATTAATGTTGTTATCTTTTTTTTTTTTTTTTCAGAACTTATCTTGTTGTTTGCCAATTATAAAAACGATTTTAATATATTTGTTTAACTTTTCAAAAAAAAAAAAAGTTGCAGTGAAATTCAAGTCATTTCAATAATATAAGGACGAATTAATGATATTTTAATTTTAGAACAATTTATGCTGTTAAATCCAGAAAAAGTAGACAATTAACATTTGAATACTTTTCAAACTTCACTGTTAATCATCGTAAAAAAAAATAGAAAAAAAAAGAGAAAGCATGAAATAGAATGCTAATTATTGGGAAATAATTAATATTTTTAAATAGCAAAATTTATTACTACTTGAATAGCATATAAATAAATTCGAGTTGAAAGCTTCATGAAATTATCGGCTATAATTAACTTTTATCCAACTTCATCCCTCTGTTTAAAATGATTCACCGGTAAAAAAAAAAAGATAAGTTCTGAAAAATAATTAATAGCTAATAATAATTAATAGCTAATAATTAATAGCTATTTTTAAAGATTTGAAAACAATGACAGATTAACAATTCAGTAATGGTCAAATGAATGCTTAAAATGAAGTAATGAAATGATTTAGTACTAATGTACCGTAATTTCAAAATATTCTTAATTTTGTTCATCCACTTGTTTGCTAATATTTGCTATTAAAAATTTTAAAAAAATTAAGTTTCGAATAATTTTGACAGTAATTTTTAATGTAACTTTTCAAAATGAAGCATTTCATTTCAATCTTCTTAAAGCATTATATCGTTCAGTTAACTGCTACAAATAACCTTTCACCTTTTATCATATTTTTCTTTTTTACTTTAACACTTCAACAACCGAAGGTCGGATTTTTTAATTTTTTATTTTTTAATTTTCCTTTTTTTTTGTAATAAATATGACATATTCGAACACTGCTCATACATACAATTCCCGCTGATATACGGTATTTATTATGCAAAAACCGATAGCTATATGTGAGGGAAACGTTTGGTTATTGATCCGTTCAAATGTTTTTATCCGGTTGGAATGATTCGAAATGTTGTATCTTTGATCTATACCATATTATTATTTTTTTTTTTTATTCGGGAATTTCAAAAGATTTAGATTAAAATTTTGGGATGCTGAGAGTTTCTCATTGTACTGAAATATATTGGTAGTATAATAGCATTTACTAGCAATAGTAATTTATGGAAAAGTTATTTTTCAATCATTGAATTCCTCTAAAAACTTGTTCAGATTTTGAAATGTTAGAAATTAAATTAAAATTTCCTATCATTTGGACGTATTTTCATTCGGAATTAAATAAAATCAAAATGTAGCTATTTTACTGGAATTTGATTGAATTTTCAATTTTTCCACTACTAATGATTTTAAAAATTATAATCTGTAATTAATTCCCCGAATGTCAATTTGACAGTTTATCACTTGTAATTAAAAACTTATGCATTTTTTTTCACTTGCATTTCCAGTTTTTTAGTTATATTATCAAATAAATTTTAAAAAAAAAGAAATCCTTTTTTTTTCTTAAACCTTCTGGAACAAAAAAAAAATTCTCCACTTTCAGTTTCTAATTTTTTCCGCAACATTTCAACTAAACATTCAATTTATTGTTTACAAATGGTAATAAAAGTCTAAACTAATTGTAAATGTTTGAAATTTCTCAAAACTTAAATGATTCATCGAAAAAAGTTTTCTTTTTCTCAACCTTTTCTTTGTTTAATCATTCGACTACTTAGTTGAATTTGAATTCAAAATTGTATTTTGTTTACAATATTATTAAAGAAATAAACAAAAATTTTACTCATTAGTATTCCTTCCTTCTTCTTTTTGTTTCTTCCTTTTATTTAAAATCAAAAAAAAAAAAACTTGAGCTAAAAAAATATTACAAATCAAATTTCTTTGAAAGATTATTAAGAAAAAGGAAACACTTGCAAAAGTTAGTTTGAAATGGCAAACATGCTGTCTATTAAGTAAATAAATTCCAAAATATTAATATCATATATTCAGAATTTATTGGTACACTTGAGAAAAATCATAATTTGAAAGTTACAACTTATAATCATGCGAAATTTCAATTTCAGCTATTAAAATATCGGGATTTTTCGGAATGGATGGATGGAAAAAAGCTAGAGATCGTTTAGATCATATAGTTTACATTTACAGATCATATGATAGTTTAGATCTATGGATCATATATGATAATGATATAGTAATCGCAATAATTTGACCTTTTTTGTTTCTATTTGAAATCCCAAAAAGCAGTGCAAAAGGTTAACGAAATTTTCAGTAGCATTGCAGGAATCTTTCCCAGATAGCTTATTATGACGTTGGATTTGCTTTGATTCCGGTGTTTTATGTGAATTTGCGAAATTATTTGGCAAACTTTGTTATAATGAAATTTTTCTAATGATAGTTTTATAGACAACAGAGCGGTTAGAAAGTAAAATTAGCCGATAAATATGAATATAGGATAAAAATTTCCAGCTAAAAAAAAAAAATGCTTGTTAATCCCTCATAAAAGCAACCACTGTCTACCTTATCTTCATTTTTAAACAGTAAAATCATTCCATTTCGCGGTACCACGGATCAAAATAAGGAATAGGTTAATTAAAAATAATTTTCGTATGTTTATTTATTGAGAAAATTTGAAAGATTAACTTTCGGCAATTAATAGATATAACGGAAAGTTATTGAATTTCGCGATTTGTTCTAAAATTATTTAACCAATTGATTTGTATCGATAAAATATAGTAAATCCTCAAAATTTTAAGGTACAAAAATTAAAAAAAGAACAGTTACTTAAGAGGCTATTTGCGATGAGATGATAATTTTTCATATAGCCTTTAGCGTAAGAACATGGATTATCTTGATCTTAAGTTTCGTTATTCAACTTAATGAAGAAGGGTGTTGGATTGCCTTGGTCTTGGGTTTCGTTATTCAACTTAATGAATAAAAGCGTTAGATTTGAGCTTAATTATCCAACTTGATGTGTTACAACCCGACAATAGCCTGTAAATCCTTTTTCTTTTCCTTTTTTTTTGAAAAATAAATTAATCAGACTCAACACTAAGTGAAATGATTGTAATTTTCTGAGACTGATTGGTTTTTGGGATGTTACAGATTCGCAATTTCAAATTTGAATTTTCTCTAGTTTCTGTGAACTGTGATAGATTTAGCATTTGTTCCAGGGTATAGTTGCTATCTAAATCACTCCGTCATTATTTCAACATCTAGCATTTTAAGTTTACTTTCGTAAAACAAACCTCACCTGGAGAATGAATGCTATTAAAATGTTGAGAGAAGAATAAAATAAGGCAAACGCACTGACATATGATATGATATGTCATGACGGAGCGCAACCTTCTTATACCTACTATGTTGACAACCTGCATCATACCATTCAGACTAAAGAAAGCCATACATTTTGCTTGGTTATCTGAATGGTAGTATCATTATCCGTACCATATATTTTAATTAGACAGTAAGAAAAGTTCAATTTATTCAATTCGGAAAGAAATAGGGGAAATGATTTGATGAATTTGGATGGCGTAAATCAATGAAAGGTGTTTTGGGGTTATCAGTTCAAAAAATATCATTTGCAGTTAAGTTTGTTATTCTTATAGTGCAAATTTCTTAGCTAACTCGAACAAGCGGTCATTACAATGTCATATGTGAGTTCTAAAACTGGAAAATTTCTTACTTGATAAATATCGACAAATGGGCACTTTGCACTTGTTGATCATAGTACTAGAGTTTTCTCGAAACATTTTCATAGTCAAATGGAAATTGGCCAGCACATTTCCTGAACTTAAAACTTATTGGTATTTCATCAGCGCTTTGCTTTAATTTCAAACATTTAAATCAAACAGTAAACTATGAAGTAATTGCGGAAAGAGAAGACGAACACGATGACAAAACTTATAGCATACGGTAACCGGGACAAAGCTACCAGTGGGGGGTTTTTTTTAATGTAAAGAAAAGACAATTCCAAAATTAAAAAAAAGAAGTGAAAAGAAAAGACAATTCCAATTTCTTTCCTTATGCGTTCATTAAAATGCAAATTTCCCAAACTGTTTGATCCGGCAAAACTAAAATTGCAACAGTCATCCCATAGCAAAAACATTCAGATATGTCACTGTAACCCCCAGCGCACCATTCAAAAATGTCACCACACTTTCTATCCAATCAGAACTTCTAAACAAACACAAATGATTCATAATTAGGTTTTTCCTTCTAGTTGAAAGGAAACCTGCGGTGATGACTTTATAGGAAAAAGTGTTCCCTATAGACGATATTCGTTTACAGTTGTTTCAA
>NW_018108716.1:9364-27142 GCF_000183805.2 Loa loa | reverse complement strand
TTAAATCAAACAGTAAACTATGAAGTAATTGCGGAAAGAGAAGACGAACACGATGACAAAACTTATAGCATACGGTAACCGGGACAAAGCTACCAGTGGGGGGTTTTTTTTAATGTAAAGAAAAGACAATTCCAAAATTAAAAAAAGAAGTGAAAAGAAAAGACAATTCCAATTTCTTTCCTTATGCGTTCATTAAAATGCAAATTTCCCAAACTGTTTGATCCGGCAAAACTAAAATTGCAACAGTCATCCCATAGCAAAAACATTCAGATATGTCACTGTAACCCCCAGCGCACCATTCAAAAATGTCACCACACTTTCTATCCAATCAGAACTTCTAAACAAACACAAATGATTCATAATTAGGTTTTTTCCTTCTAGTTGAAAGGAAACCTGCGGGTGATGACTTTATAGGAAAAAGTGTTCCCTATAGACGATATTCGTTTACAGTTGTTTCAACAATTGCATAATGCAAGCATACATTCGCTACATTTTGACCAAAATGACACGCGCAATTTTATTTGGGCTCAGTGCAATTTGCGCCAAATGTATTTTTTTCTCTGTGATATCATTTAATTTATTTACGTCAGAATGATATGAATCGAATGGTTTTGGCATATGCTTGAAGGAAAATAAACAATCAGTCCAAATATAATATAACACACTTAGTGAGTGAAATGTCTATGACAAAGTGTTGCACACAGATATGATCCAAGAAATCATTTATAGCGACTGTAAATGTACAAAAATGAGATCATGATAAGTGTTAGGTTAAAGGTTAACACCAGGGTTTATCATGGATTGCTTTAAAAAATTTAAGGAACGGTATTAAACATTACGAGTGCTGAGATGTCAAGCGGTGTTGATGGTCCTGTTACCTGATATCGACGTAGAAATATTTTTTTTGTATAATTTCTTGAATGTTTAATATATCTTAATATATATTTTAATGCACTGCAATATGCAAGCATTCTTAGATATTCCAGAAGACTTATAGTTGCTCAATATATCTTGCTCAAATTCTATTGTTGAAGTCACAACATTTTCTACGTGTTCAAATATTATGAATAGTTATCAACTAGCGAGGAGTTATATTTATTATGAATTGTCAGTCGCGAGTGAAAAATTATATTGGTGACATAACCATCCTACACTAATTTTGAACAATATATTTTGAAAAAAACGTGATCGATACTGACGAACCTTTCCATTGAATTTTGCAGTGGAATTCAAATTTCTCTGTATCTGTCGTGATAAGTAAACAAATGGACAATAAACGTGAATGAGTTAAATAAACAAACTTAACTGATAAATTACCGAACAGACCGAACAGATTCAAAGTTAGAAACTTTACATGACTAGAAAGTGGAAACTCTACTCTTTCATTCCAAATATTGTTTGTTGTTAACAGCAATTCTACAAATTAAATGGACAATCAAAGTCGGTCGTAATAAATAATAAAAGTGATGCCTGATCACGGGAGATCGAAAGACTCACTGAAGGTACTTTGAAAACAGAAAATGATGAGGCGCCAACAGTTTCAACATTGCTAGTTGCCAAGCTCACTAAGTCACGTAAAGCTCCATCCAGGAATGCATCGAGTTCAGCAATATCTTCCATTGTCCTCGTCACTTCACGAATTAAAACTCCAGTATACCTTTAAAAAAGAGGATGAATTGTAATTTAGGATTTTATTAATTTTGATAGTCGGTAAAGAGATAAAAACTGAAATCTGAATGCTTACCTTTGTGGAATGTTGGAAGATTTAGAAGATTTTGCAATGATGTTAAATTTCGAACTGTTGCTTATTCTGATACCAGAATATGTGCTGGGCGACCAGGTAGCCGATTTTATATCATCAAATGCACCAAGTTGTAAACTGATTTCGCGTTCCGAAATCATCTTTGCTAGACGCTCACGGTCAATAACCTTCTTCCGAAAACATTTAACTATTTTTTTGTAATTTGATTGCGGTGGCCCATTTATGAAGTTATCTGTATGTTCCCTGAAAGTCCACCTGTACATTGATTCACTTTTACTTTCAGGGATTTCATTTTTTTTAGAGAAAATGTAACTTCTCACTTCCGAAGTGTACTATTCCACTCACTTCTACAAGTACAAAGAAGCTTTCTCATGCCTTGAAATGTATACTGGCATGGAAAAATTGCTAGCTTAGCACCTAAAAGTATTCCACTTATCGTTAAACGGTAACTGGCGTTGTTGCGGGATAACATAATGGCTTTTGACCAGTAAAAAAATTATTAAGTATCTGAAGACCAACCGAATATGCAATGGGTGCAAGCGTAATCCAGCTTTATCGGAAGATCTGGGAGTACGTAAAATGCGAGCTGCGTCTAATAATCCCACTCGTGGTGTTGGGCGAACATCATCACTCTGAGGAACAGAATCGGAACAACTTAGTATGTGGGGATCATCGGTTTTCTGAATGAAAAATCAGTTGAAATATCCAGCATTCCTTTTTCTTTTTTTTTTTTAAATAATGGATCCACAGAAAGGAACCAAAAGACTAATTCGAAAACAGATAATATGGAGGTGGAACAACCGATAAACCAGCGGAACTATGCAAACTGGTTTAAAGGTTTGCAAACATGAACCTTTTCTAGAAATCACAGATTGTAACAGCACCAATAAATGGGCTACACTAATAGTTCAAATGGTTGGTCGCTAAAATTTACAGCATAATAATGGTACTGAAACCTACCAGTAGTGCCTTTAGGGTACATAACGTACCCGTAATAACAGCAAATAAAGCGCCTTCTTGGATAACAATGACAGGTTTTAAATCGAAAACTGCATTGTATTTCGTATTTCCGCTCCGCATTTCTTCCATCAGCTTACTATAAAGTTCGTGTTCCAAAAACGGCAGCGACTGAAGATAAAAACTGTAAAAGAACATTCCATTTTTAAAATTTCAAAACTAAGAACCAAAATCACAAAATTTACTGAAAAAAATTACGTGGCTAATAGTAGAAGCCAACTGATCGTCGCTTTCTGAGAAATTCACTTCACGTTTAAGATGAACTTGCAATGGCCGGACGGTGCCATGTAGATAGTCTGATGCAGGTAATGAACAACTGTTCAAGATGATATCGGGGCAAACTGCATCACTAATAAAGAGAGATCACTGAAGAAGTTTTCTGAATAACTGTAGCAGTATGAAAGTCAATCAAAACCAGTAGGGGAAAATATTCAGGATTTCTTCCAAACCAATAAATTGTTAATAACTGATGACAGCATAACTGAAGGTCAAATTAGGAAAAATTTAAATGATATAAAGAATCCGCAGTATCTTGTCTGGACATCTCTGGGATCCAGCAAATTTGGATGAATATAATGATGTAGGAATAGGAAATTTTTTCGAAAGTAAACATACGGTAATTTGCAACAGGAACACACATTTACGTTTTGATTGGTTGATGCATCGCCATCGAAGCATGCAGTATGGAACCTAATACAATCCGGAACATGCTTAGTCCCTGCTAAAATGACGGATATAGCAGTCCCTGTACAGCTTAACAACGCCATTTTCTTACGAATACTGATTTGTTCTGTGTAGCCAATAATTAAATTGCAGCGTAAACTTAATGTTTGACGAATAAGTTCGATCTTCAAGTCGTCCCACCATCTGAAATGAAAGATGGAAAGTAGTAATAAAATAAAGCTTTCATTCGATATTTAATATACACTATCATAACGCATGGGAATAATGATCACATGTTTGATAAAATAACTGATAGCGCTTTTGGAAAGAGATTAACAGCTCAAAGCGTTATCTGTTTTTTTTTAAGATCCATCCATTTATTAGATTACCAGTGGTTGAAATCACCAAAGGTTGTAAAAGATAACCGTAAATCTGTTTTTAGCATTTCTACTTTTTTTATTACTTGACCCGCTACCAGTCCAGACCCGTTACCGTTACCATCTAGATTGCATTTCTTGGTTGAAGTACAATAAAACAAAACTTTTTTCTGATCATAGCAGCATCACTATCATCTGTCAGCACATGAGCGGAACGAGCGCAAACAACAACACCACATTTATATCTGTATATATCCGGTAAAACCTTCAATGACAACACATGATGCAGTATACTTTCGGCTGCAACTTTCTCATCTGTCTGCGACAGTCTGACTGCTGTTCCAAATGCTCGAAATGTAATCAGCTCGGTAGCATCGCCTTCGATATCAACAAATTCATGATACCTTGAATAAGTAACAGACAATGAACATCTCTGACAAATTTTTGGATTGTTATTAACAAATGGCCATTCCATAATTAGAATTAACATCAATTTTTTACCCAAGGATTGCATTCGACCCGAGAGAATGCGCTTTCTGTGCAATATTTCTAGCTAATTCGCGTAACGACTTCCGAATTATGCTTTGTCGAGCCTCATTAGAAGCACGTGGAGAACGAATCCTGTCAATCCATTCGTATTCAGGATCAGTCACTGTAGCTACATCAGAAACCAATCCAATAATATCGTTCATTGATAATGTTGAGATAATGCTAGCTTAAATTCTGCCAATATGTTTCAATATAACAAGAGAATGAATGTATTAAAGCAGAATGAAAAATAAATGTCAGTTCATTCATAAGACTTTTGACGGCATTTGTACGACCATTTATCTTAAACTGCAGTCAAGGAGACCCTAAATCTTTCAGCATTATTTAGTGGAACGTTAAAAGATTATTACTGTTTAGCTGGAAATATCTTCAAATGAAACTAGGGACGCAGTTCCATAATAAACGGAAAAACCATTCTTCCAAATCTAATTCGAATGAAATGAATAAGCAAGTAGACAAATATAGAACGGTGACGATTAATCCATAAAGCGGTTTTTATAAAATTTACGTTGTTTTTGAACTAATTTTGAACTAATTCTGAATATACTTCACATATAACCTACCTGAAAGTATACGCACATATCCGTGATCATTTGATAACAGTAATTTAAGCGAGATGGATATCTGAATTTCGCCTCTTATTCCTGTAAACATAAAACAGAAAAAAAAGGTATAAGTATGGCTCAAGAAAACTCAAAAAATTCCGCTAACGAAAAAATAAAAATGAAAACAAGAACAAACTCACCGTAAACCGAATCATAAATTGGCAGCCAATTTGTGAACTCCATACTATTACCATCGGCTTTGCTGCACCTTATTTTAGAAACTAACAAATTGGCATCGTAAAAGACACGTCCAATGGCATCATTTGCACTGTATGTGTCATGATCCATTACACTAAATTTAAAGATTACTAAAATGCAATGGTTCCTCGTGGCAACTCATATTTCGGTTATTCATTCTGTGAGTTCATTTTATGTTGAATATTTATTTTGCGATACCTTACCGGAACTGGATCGGATTATCAAATAACTGTTGTTCATCTGTCTCAAAAACAAACACATCGGAATTCCAGACCGGCGACAAACTTTTGCTGCAGACATCGGTTTTGTAAACCTGAAGTAGTAGTCCTGAAGGGAGTTATTGAATGTATCACGTCACTCTCCGTTGGCTCAGATGATTACTGGAGTGGAAATCTGTCGAAAGAAGCCCGCAACGACAAATGTTCAGGTAAATCCCATCTGAACTATTGGTGTTTTGCATCATCTCACCTTCACTGGGTAAATATTTTACCCAATCCAACCTCCAAAACTTCGTAAAGAATGTTTGAAGCTTAATAGAGAAAGGTACTAAATAAAGCCTTATTCTAGTAAGAAAATAATGGAAAAATCCTAAACCTCATTTTCGAAATGAACTTCAACGAAAGCATCCGTAGTGACATTAGACTTATCCATGACAGGTAATCCGCGAGCCGATATCACACGAACAGAAAGTTTCGCCGGAAGACTATTGGTACTACACGGGACCAACATCGCTTCTTTTAGAGCTTGTAACTGTCAACAATATGCTCCAAGCATTCTAATTTCGGAAATCATTTTTTTAACGGTCCAGTATATCAGTGATAATTGACAAGTGCGATCGATGACTGCCAAAATGCGGACATTTGAAGTCTTCTTCCTGAATTCCCATCATCATCACTTCCTGATGAACAACAGTTAAATGCTCAGTTGAAGAGTAGAAAGAGTTGAATCAACTTGTCTCTACTTTGATATAAAATCTTGCTGATTACAAACAGCCATTTGATTCAGATCTTCCTTGTAGAACGCAAAGGAAAGAAACCAAAGCTTGGATGCATCTTTGAAACCAAGTAAAATATAATATACAAATAGATTTCAAAAAAGGGGAAAGGAAAACAATACAATAAACAGCAAGAACAAACATTTTTCTCAAACTTCATACAAAGCATTTCTCTTCCTTTTTTGTCGACGATGTGTTAAAAACAGAGGCACTATATGACTGATACAACTGTAGGTCAAAAAATGGAAAAAAAAAGATATTAAGTTTCGAGGATTTTCACAGATAAGACTTCCATTTAAAATTATATCGATTAGCTTCTCATAAAATGTAAAAGGGAAAGCATAAAATTATGTCGATTAGCTTCTCATAAAATGTAAAAGGGAAAACATAAAATTATGTCGATTAGCTTCTCATAAAATGTAAAAGGGTAAGCATAAAATTACGTCGATTAGCTTCTCATAAAATGTGAAGGGAAAGCAGCAACTGTGAATTAAGGCGCAAAATACGCGACTATATTATAAAGTTGTGATGCTATTTGGTTAATTTGGCAGCAGGAGACAAGAAACAATGACAGAGAAAATTCCAGGAACAATTTAAATACTAATCTCATAATAATGAATGATAACGTAAATGACGAGTGCACATCCATAATAGATAAGCCAAATAATGGCTAAATCGAGAACAGACAGGACGCAAAAATACACATACACATACAAGCAAACACACTACCAATTTAGTTGTCCACACCAGTATACCTCCACAACCAATAATAATAAAATAACTGTACGATACGGAAAAACCAACAACTATTCCGCTGAGGGTAAATATTGCATACTTCCTTTTCTAAATCAAAATCTTAAGTCTCAATTAACCAACTTGAAACATTAGAAAGATTATTGGTGAAAACTCTTCATCCCCCTTCCACAATATTGGAAAGATTGGAAGAATCAGCAAGCAAAAAATATTCATTATTTCACTCTTACTTCTAAAAAAAGATTCAAGAGGCGGAGAAACAATAAGTGAAAACCCTAACATAGTTTCAAAAATAAAAGTTGAAACCACAACTGTCAAAAAGAGATATTAGCAATAAAACATACTTTTTGCTACCTGTTACAATAAATTAAACCAATGTAGCACGATAAAAAGAACAATTCATGTTTCTATGATAACAATTTGTTAAATCAAAAAGGAAAAGTAAACCGTTTCCTGGTGGTGGCACAACTGTACACCGGGCGGCCTAATCCTTACTGATTTCTGCACAACAATTAATCTAAATTTTGGAAATTGGATGATTGCGTATGATGGACTAAGTTTTGAAAAACAAGCTAAGTTTCAGAAAACATTCATTGGCCAACTGCTTCATACGAAAAAGACGTAACATTTTACAACACTCAAGAATCTTGAGCAAAAACAAACAACCAAGAAGGAAATGGATAAAGAAGACAACTTTTTAGGTGGAAAAAAGGAAATACATATTTGAAATATTCAATAAATGCTGATGTTTTGCAATATAGTCTCACTTTTATCAATTTCAAGAGAATGGTTCCTGTACACATAATGTAAATGTCAGTAGTTGATAAAGCATCATAATAATCTTTTACATGATATTATTCGAATATATGTGCAAATCAGTTCGCTCTTCATGTATGGTAAGTAATTGGCCACCAATGAACATACACAAAAATCGTTTTGCAAGCTCGTCATTTTTCCAAATTCAAAATATAGTACATTTCCTTGACCGTTTAGGCTTCGGTGGAGGAATCAGAACAGCTCGGATGGCTTCATCGAATACTTGCTTCAAACCCTTTTGCGATAATGCTGAACATTCCAAGTACTTCACAGCATCTGTCAAATATTATTTCATTGAATAATCCAATTGGAAATTTTGGTGTAAAACTATTTTTACAATAGAATAGGCTCATTACGATAGGAAGAGAGCATCTAACTTGTTGATACTGTGCAACACATCTGCTAAGCGTTTCTAGGCGCATTTGTAACCAGAACTCCGGAAGAAGGCTTACAACATTCCTATCACATCATTAGCTCACACATTTTTATCCTACAAAGAAACGCATACGAATTTTTTGAATCACAAAGGAAATTAGGACATACTAATCTCTTTCGACATTGACAGTCCTTGCAAATAACTAATCGGAGCTAAATGCCTATCACGAAGTCTTTCAACGGTTTCGTTATCTTCCCTTAGGTCCAATTTTGTTCCCACCAATATTATTGGCGCATTTGGGCAATGATGAGAAACTTCGGGATACCACTTTGCACGCACATTTTCGAAAGAAGCTGGATTTACTAGTGAAAAGCATATTAAGAAAACATCCTGAAATAACTTATTAAAGTAAAAAACCAAGCAAAAGAAAGGGCAGGATGAAAATATTAATTGAAGAAACCTTTAAAAAGGGCTAGAACATACAGTCCTCAACAACCAAGTGGACCCAAGTCAAAAATAAAACCTACCTCACTTTTTTAATAAACTTGAATTTAGCAGCAAACAGGTAATTGCTAAGAAAAAAATGAGAGCCAGATCGTAAAATTAACAGTTAGCTCACAGTTTGTGGATAACTGAGTGGTCGCAATCTATCGTAATCTTCCTGACCGGCAGTATCCCACAAACCCAAATTGATTGGTTTCCCATCGACCATAACATTGGCCGAATAATTATCGAAAACTGTTGGAATATATTCGCCCGGGAAAGCATTTGTGGTGTAACTGATTAGAAGGCACGTTTTACCCACGGCACTGAAAAATCAGTATACATAGAGAGGATAACTTGACAATTAACTCTTATACGGATAAAGCGCATTTCCAACAATCATAAATCGCTTGCAAATAGTTAAAAACAAACTGTCCCCAACAATACTCTTAGACCACTAGCACTCACTATCCACACAATGAATCACTGTCACTTGCTGTCTACAACTTAAATTACAATTTAAAATATGGCCTTGCATCAAAGTGTTAATTCCTTGAAATTATTAAGCAACTAAGACTTCAACCGGATGCTTGAATTCTATGTTCGCTACAGATATATCGCATTTCGTCCCACTCTCACAAACCTTGCTCAATAACAGCTGATCTAGTTATTCGCTATAAACATCCCTACCGATTTACAGAGTAAAAATTCTTGAAAGTCTCACCCGTCTCCGACGACGACACATTTAATTGCTTGCATGTCGTCGTAGAGTCTGCTTTTAATACAACCTGAAAAAAGTCCAATGTGCTTTAAAAGAGCAATGAATTGAACGCCTTAATATCGCCGCATTGTTTCCTTTCATTTCCGAATAACACTTTTTACTGGCAATAGTAACTTTGATTTTAGTGCGAACTAATGCATCATGCCGTTTACCATCAATCATATCTAACAAGAATGTTGGTGACAAGACAAACCAATCAAAATAGCCAGAAAAAACAGGGAAGAACACATGGCGGTATACAATTTTGACGAAAAGAATCTAAGAAGCATCTTAAATTATCTCCATTTACTTGGATTATGCTGGAAAAGACTGCATTGCTGGTGATATTTCCCAACTTCACTGCTCATCAATTAAACCGTACTAAGGACTACACAGAGATATCTAATCAGTATTATTTTAATCACAGCATCAGTAAGTGTCCTAGTAACACAAAACAGTCTATTGCAGCTGTTAAAACACGCGTTTCGGCATGATCCTTCAACCTAATCAAATGTTCTTATCGCGTTTAAAGTAGAAAACAACGACTGGAAGCAACGATTTTCCATGGATGTAAGTAGCATCTAATCCAATTCCAGGACACAAAACAAACTGCGCTAGACAGTGAATACGTGTACCTATCCACAACAGAAATACCTGCCTACAACAGAAACAAGAAATAACGACATTAATCGTCAAACTAATTGAAAAATTAACGAGAGAAAGAAGGAAAAAAGCGAAAGTTTTGCTTCTACTCTCCGTTAATTTAGTATCAACAACAAATGGACGAGAATCTATGTATATTCTGAACCCACTAACGATCACATTTAAGCTTAATTTATATTTAAGCTTAAGAATATTCTTAGGATAGCTTCGTTCTTTCCAGAATCGTAAATCCTTTTCTCCTAATAATTTCGCAGGCATCATGCAGCAAATGCCCCTCATGACTTTTCTACTACAAAACACGACCTTTAAACAATCGGAATTTCATTTTGATTCAAATACCAGTAGGCGAATGACAACACTGAAATAATAATTCTACAAGAATATAAATTCATCATTTTGGAGTTAGTTGAATTACGTTGACGTCATCCTCCACTGATATTCTCCGAAATGGTCACAGTAACTAACTAGACATCCAGGAATCCCTTCCTCTATATTTGGGTAGACTACAGCTTTCAGGACAACATAATTACGACACAATTCCACTAAATTCGTGACAACATAACTACACTAAATAAATAAAACCAAGCCATCTTAGTCAACCCCCGCTTCATCCCGGACAACATTCTAAACCAATCACAAACAAACAAATGAATGAGAATGAACTTCCGCTCCGTGCTCGACCTTGATATAAGAATGAATGAGTGACACAACCATTGGTTTGAACCGTTGGTTGGTGATTCAGCGTTCCACACACACGATTGGTTTTGCATTAATGTTTTGCTGCTAATTGCTCTGGGCGGTGAGTGACGTTAAACTGTTTTGAATTTCCCGTGATATGGTCAAGTTGTATTGATTTTGATTTTCGAAATGGGTCGGACGGAAATCCCATTTATAGTCTAATTTTAAAGAAACTTAGTGGAAGCGTCAACAGCTAAATTAGGTCATCGCATGTCACATAGTTACTGTATGTCACTCACAATTACATCATACATGTCATTTATCACACTTGAACTGCAATAAATTGCGTCCTCGTGTATTGCTAGATCTTTAATAGTGTAATTTATTGTCGGATCGTTCATTAGGGAGCGGAAATGCCTGATTTTATTTTATAAAGTATTCATGCATCATATGATTAGATAGTCTGTGCATTTTCAACTTTAGATAACCGTAGTCATTGATAATTGCCTCAGTCCACAATTGTTTTCAATATTTGAACTTAAGGATATCAGGTGATTAGCATTGATTAGCGTTTAAATGCAATAAAAGAACGTAATATTGGTTTTTATTCCTGCTGATCAAAATGTCGCAGATAACGTTGTGCAAGAGATCAATTGATGAAGATATAGATGCAAACAGTTTTCTGTGATTTCAGTTGGTAGGACTGCAGTTTCTTCCTATCACTCCAATGAAAGAATCATGGAGTAGTTTGATGGCTGCGAACAATACGTTTAGTCACCAGGAAGTACAAGAAAATTTCACATTTTGTTGTAGGTAACAGGCGGGAAGACTGGAAGAAGAAGGGTATATTTCAATGATGGATTGGGAAATGATGGTCGAACAATATCGTGCAGAAGCGGAACGATACAAACAAGAGTAAACTATTCATTTTCAAAGATAGATGAAATAATAGTACGTTAATTTGAATATTACAGAATAAACTTGAATATTGATGCCATGGTGTAATGTACCTAAATCAGAATTTCAGAGCGAACGAAGCAAAAAACGAATTGAAAGACTTTGTAACATTTAGTCAGCAGATAGAAGCTGAGCTGGACAAGGAATTGAATGCAGCGAACTTATCGTTAAGTAAACGTGAAAAGGAAATCGCTGTTTTGGTGCAAGAGCGAGATCGATATAAGGTTGTTTTAATGGTCAAGATAGTTATAGACGGTAGATGCGACAACTTATTCTAACCGTATCCGTCTTGCCTAATTCTCTTTCATGGTGAAAATGGTGCTTTGGGTATTTCTTGACGATATTTATGAGGATGCATTTTGGTATCATGTAATGCACAAAATTTTGAATGCAACTGACGTTACTGTGCACATGTTACTGCTGGAGGATTTAATGATAGGAGTTCCTGTTCTGGTCCGTTTTTGAAGAGATAGCACCCACCCTTACTTTTTTTTCAGGAAGAAGCTCAACGGTTCCGTGCGGAGCAGTATAGTAAGGATATGAAACTTAACGACGAATTGCAAGAATTGAGAACTGAAAAGGAAAATTTGATGAATGCTGTCCATAAACTTGAGCAAAAAAACGATGATTTGGAGAGAGAATTGAGGTATGTAATTATTTTTTGATATCGCGAATTTATTTCGTTGTTAGTGAGTCACTTGGCAATGGCTATACTAATTGCTGTCCATGTAAGGAAATCTTCAAAACTGGAATTTTTCTGATCAGATACATTTCTGGCTTCTTAGTATCAGTTCTTCGAGTACTTTTAGGATAACATGCGAAACTCTCAAGGACACTGAAAAAAAGTTAAATGAAGAATTAGAGATGCGAGCGTTGCTTACTACAGAACTTGACAGTAAAGAAGATTTAAAGGTTAGCTTGTCTAGGTTATCTGATTTGCCAAAAGCTTAGACTTAGCATGGCAGTAGCAGCAGTTGAATATTAGGGAAATATAGCGGGAAATGTATTCTTATAGTTTCTTCTTCTATATGCTATGTTGTGGACATTTCCAAAATTCCTATTGAAAACCATGTTGGATTGACGGGCGCGTAGCATGAGGAAGTCTCCAGCAAATCGGTTATCATATGCTCTTAGTTGCAGGTCCGTTGCCAAAGACTAGAAGATGAAGTTCGAGATTTGAAATTAGATAGTATGGTAAAGGATACAAAGCTGTCGAATTCAGTTGCTAATCAGTCTAATGGGGTGACTGTTACTCAGGCGAAACACAGTTCTGGGAATTTAATGCAGATGAAAAATAGTAAAGATTTAATTTTATCGTAGTCGTAATATAGTTAGGACCAAGTTATAGTTTTATAATTAAACTTTTCTTTTCAAGATCCGATAAGATTTGATCTGGGAGTTTTATTATGGGAAAGGTAACAGTCGGTTGTTTTTAGAAAAAAAACAGTTGGCTGGTTTTAGGAAAAAAAGACAGTTGGATGGTTTTAGGAATATATTTACTTACAATCTCAAGTTGATACTTTAGTAGGTCATTCGTGTGTTAGTGATAGTTAAGCAGTTTGATTTAATGGTTGTTTTCGCTATTTTTTTTCTGAATACCCATGTATTTTTGGACTATTTCCCAGACAACCTACTGCACTTAATAAATGAACAGTTGCTGAGGTCCTGAAATTGTATTATACGGCTCGTAATTTGTTCAGTCGAACAATTGGTATAAACTGGGGGGCATTAGTGAATTAAATTGTAGGACGACAGAATAATGGAGCATTGCAACCGGCAAGGTCAGTAAAAAATGGTCTCACCTCCTATGATAGTACGTTTGTTTGCAATTTCTTTAATGCATTCTTGCATGACTTTTTCAGTCAGTTTTAATCAACGAAATCAGTTTGTTCTTTCAGTAAGTCAAAGAAGTTTTCCTTTCACAAAATTTTGTTCAGTCCAAGAAGAAGACAAATGCAGAAATCGCTCGAATTTCTTTGTTGTCGCTTCAGTAGTTTTATTCCATTACAGATTATGATGTTTGTGTACATGATGTTAGCAAGAAAAGACTAATCACCGATGCTAGTTCGAAGGGCATTGGGTCACGTGTGAACTCCTTACCGCCTTCATTAGCAAGTAGTGTTTCACCGGTCATTGTCAATCTCCTTGAAACGATTCAGGTGTTTCTTAATTCATATTCACTTAAATTCACTACTACTTTTGCTTAAAAGTCTTACTTTTGGTTAAAACTTTTTTGCAGAAACTTTTATGAAATAGCGAACGTTATAGGCTCTTGAGGAAAAGCTGCTTTTACTACATCCAGAACGAAGGACAAATGTGGAAAATGGATTTGGGACGGCAAGTCAACATTGAGAACAAGTGCAGTATCTGCATCGCTGTAAACATACCTGTAATTTATAGAACTAATGCGGCGTTATTTCCCCGATTAATTTTGGAAGCCGTTGTTTTCAAATTTGGAATCTCATAGAGCCAGGGATAATTGGAGCTTTTGTTTGTCTAGAATGGATGCTTGTTTTCTCGACTGTGTTTGCTCAATGTTTTGTAACGTTTTTCGGTGGGTCCATAGTTTGACATGGTGATTTTTACAGTTTCATTCGAATAAGAAAATTTGTCACGAACGCTAGCAGTATGCATTTATTGGTGGCATTTAATTGCTCTTTCTCAAGTTTTGTTTGATGTGCTAATGATATAGGCTTAGGGTGAAATTAGCACTGAAAGTTTACCTAAATTGCTACTGTTTTATTGCGTTCGATAGTAAGATATCGTTCCGTTACATTTTATGCTGTAAGAATATTGCAAATAATTTCATCGGATGAAATGTGAGCTTTCATGTGCATATCGATTGGTTCTTATTACTGGATAGTTAACGATATATACCTGTCACGATTTTCACGTAAATAAAAAAACATTCTTCGCTAGAATCCCCCTGTACTTATACGAGTGTATGATTGCTATGTATTCTGTATATAAAATCATTTCCGTAATATAATTTCCACCACACTTGATTCGAACAAGACGGAGAATGGAAAACAGTATTAAGTTCTGCAGCTGCATTGTACACGTCCTAGCTTATTACGGATTTTAGCTCTGCGGAGTACCTTATTTTTGGCATAAACAACATATATACCGCAACGCACTTAAAAGCAAGCTGTGACATAACAGCTCCTAACCCACACATTGTTTCTCGAAACAGTAAGTGACACTGACAACGAAGTAGAGCGTGTGAAGGTCGAATGTAAGTGTGGCATTGTTTCTACTTATGGATCCAGGATAACTAAAGGAGTTTTGATTTGTAGGTCGTGTTTTGAGGAGTGTTGCTTAATATCGAGAAGCAGGATCAAAGTTGGCGGCTTTGTCTTGAGCATTTGCAGTTTTTTGTCCGGTTTTATCATTGGCAATAGTTGATGAGGGGGAAAATCCGTTGTTGTTTCTTTATCATTAGTTATCAATTGTCATGTCCTTTCTATGTTTCATCATAGAAAATGATATCCATGTTAAGACCAGTGGTATTGGCAAGTTATGGTAAAATATCTACATGCGTACTGTAGCACTCCTTCATCCAATACACAGGAAACTCTTATGTAAAACATCAAGCGACAAACATAATACTGTCTTTTCTTCCCGCTCTTCTCTCTCAGATGAGCTTATTGTATTTTTTTTGCGGTACTAAAATTTAGATGGATAAAGATGGGACAGTTTTCAGATTTTTATGGGTCGGTAAAATTGCCACTTAGTTGGAATCCTTCGTTTGTTGCATTTGCTTATGTACCGATAATTTTTATGCATATCATTAGATGATTCCGTATTATTTCTACATTTGTATGGTCGATATGGCATTTCCGGTAAGGAACTACTAATGTCATTCATCTTTTTCAATCATTTAGTAAGGAATAATGGTAAATTTTAAATTCAATTTAGAAATTAAAATTAAAATCATTCTATTAGTAAATTTAAAAAAGTTGCTTAATCATATATAATCTAATGTCAATCTTGTTAAATGATAATTTACAACTATGATGAACTTTCCTATCTATTGTACATTTAAAATTCATCATTTAATCTAAATTTCATATATAATTTAATCCTTTCTTCATCATTATTACAATTAAGATGTATATTCATTCCTATGCATTTGATGATATTATTTGATATCACTGTTTACTCTCTAATCATAAAACAATTCCTATAAGTTAAAAAATGAAAAGAAAAAAAAAAAATACTCTTCATCACTGCTAAAATAAAAATAGAAAACAAAAAAAAAAAATCTTAAGATGACCTCGGTTGAAGGAAAAGGTGTTTCTACAGCATTTTTGTCATACATCTATCCTCAAATAGATAACGATCAGAGTGAGAAGGAATGAATTTATTCCTCTTTTTTCCATTTTCTATTTCACTTTCTCTTTCCCAATCCTAAAATGTCTCTTCCACCTTCTTTTCAACCCTCAAAACAAAAACAGCAAAAAAAAAAAAAAGAAAAAAAGTAGTTTCCTCTTTGAATTTGAAAATATAAATGAAGTATCGACATTTTGTGAGGGGAAATAATTTTTTAGTTCCAACATTATTCATTTAAATTTGAAACAGTTATCAATGATAGGTAAAAGGTAAATTAAACTAATCAGTATAACTCGAGTCCTTCACTTTTTTTTTTTTTGCCTTACAGAAGAATATTTTACTCGTTTTGTCTTAATTATATGATCTCCTTTACCTTTTTTTTTTATTCTTTAATTCTTCGTGAATTTTTTTTCCCCCATCGATCTGCCTTTTTTTTCTTTTTTTTTTTACTTGTAAGGTATAATTTGGAAGTGTAAGATTATTAGGATTTTACCTTAGTTAATTTCTTGATTTACCATCATTCATTCATTCAACCAAATCATTCGTGTTTTCCTTTTCATTTCCCAAGATTATACTTGTAGTTCATTTGATACAAGATCAATCGTTGTTCGAGCAGGAAAAAAGTTGCAATACCTTTTTATGACAGAAATGATCACGATATTTTATTACGATTTCTTTTCTTTTTGTTTACTTGAAAATTCGCGTTTATGTTTAAGTTTTGGTTGACCCGGATCCAATCCGGATTCATACTCGCAATTAACTTCAGCAAAGATAACATATGATAATTTAACCGATACTGTTTGTTATGGAAAATGCAAATTGTGGAAGTCTAATATGATTTCCAAAAATTTGCTTCTTTTTTGTTTTGAATGAAAAGAGGAGGAAAAACTGATCAGTATCCCCCATATAAAGAGAGAACCGTATGCATATTCTCTCTTTTCTCCAATTTTTCTTTCCTTCTTTTTTCAAACTATTTTATGCAAATTGTTGGCTCACCACCGGCTGGATCGTTAAATGACACAAAGGATTACGAAGTGCTATCCTGTTCTTTCTATCATTTAAAATTTCAACATCTTGAGGCTACCAAATGAGAGTGTGTCGGTCTGTGCGTGTAACAGATGATCAAATCATGTCACATCGTCCTTCTCCTCTTTTTTTTTTTTTTTTTTGAAGAAGGAAATACTGGCATTAGAGGAAATGGTCTCCGACCTTCAGATTTTTTAAAATCCAACAAATTTATATACCCACTAGCTATCTTCGTAAATGTTGCTTCCATTTATATGCTTGGAAACTGTATGCTTACTGAAAGTTTACAGATAAATTTGTAATTGATTAAATGTTTTAATTTTTGTATAATCGGTTTAATCTATCCGGTAACATTTTAGTGTATCCTTTTCCTTCATCCCATTCATTTGTTATCATTTCCAATTATTTCACCAATAACAATCACATTGTTCTTTTCTATATATCTCATATTGATTCCGTTAGCAATTATTGACTGTTCCGTAACGGATAGCAACGGAATCCAACATATAATGATAAGTTTTGCAAATTTTAGCTATTTCTTACTTGGCATAAGAATTACCATTATGTGGAAGCAATAAGAGAGGATGAAAGAGGGAGGAAAAAAAAAAAAAGTGGGAAAGAGACCGCGGGAGGGAGTATGATTCTGATGGTGATGGTGAAGGTCGCTAATGTAAATCCGGTTGAGGAGAAGGAAAAAAGAAAAAGGGGAGGGGGTGAAAGCGACCTTTCTCCGCTTCCCCTTGTCCCTTACCATTCGTCCTGATCACCT